>NW_009729234.1:0-10564 GCF_000703405.1 Apaloderma vittatum | reverse complement strand
AACAAATTCTATATGCCTTCTATTACAGAGGGGATCCTTCAGGTGAGAGTGTTGTGTTTTTGCTCAGTTTGGTTTACTTTGAGTTGTTTGACATGGAGTTGTTCAAAACTGGTTTAAGTGGTGTGGATACACTTTACAGTTAGCTGTGCTGGCAGTACTGCGTTGTAGAATTAAGACTTTCATCCTTGAGCTCTTTTCTAAACAAGTACCTAACTCTTGCTTGCTAATTATGAAAAGAGACCCTGACCAGCTGAATATCGCTCATGTTGGGAGTTTGTCCGTGAGAATGAACAGATAAGAGGCTTCTTGTACACAAGATGTGCCTGGGAGTGAATGGGAGAGTATGATCAAAGTAGACCTGGGAAAGTCTGTTCTTCCTGTGTGATAAGAGTGTGATTGGAGGAGTACACGAGCTAATAACAACCCTGGCTGCATAGTCTGGTCTCTTGTTTGTAATCCATAAATAGTGCTTCTTGCTAAGAAGTATAAATATGTGTGTCTGCCTGCAATAAAGCGAATTCCATTTTCCACCATCTCGGAGTTCGTGCGTGCTTCTCCACAAAGTGGCACCTGCCCAGCACACTAGGGCAGTTCCTGTTTTGTAAGTTTTCTGTAAGCCATTTGAAACTGCTTTAAAGGGTACCTCCCTGGGACACATATTGCCTGGCTTTCTGTGGTTTGAACTGCAACCAAACTACGTGAAGGGTGACCTCTCAGCAAAGTATTCCCAAGATGTTTAGGGTGCCCCCTGAAATCTAGTGCTTGTGTCATTTGTTTGTCTTTGTGTGTGTCTGTTTTGTGTTGCCATTTTGGTGTGGGGTTTGTTTGTTTGTTTTACTGTTTGTTACTAATGTGGAAGGTTGCAACCGTAAATTGTCAGAAGTACTGTTGAAGTTTCTGGAAACTTGCTGTGCCTGGCCGGTGATTCCTGGGCAAGACTGAGAGAGAAAAAATGGATACAGCTTGCAGAATGTAGTAGATCACATCCTTGGTTTTGCAAAAGGAATCAAAGAAGAAGGTTGGAAAGGGAAAGCAGTTAGTTGGGCTGGTAAAGGAGCTAGCCTGGCTGTGGCTGTGGAGGAGTGGGCCGGCAGGCATGCTCAGGCGGAACAAGGGATTTCTTCACTGCCCAGTTTGGTAGAGTGGCTTCAGGAACAGCTTGGTGAGGGAACTTGAAGTTAGGATACAATGTTGAAACTCACGTTGTTCTGCTGGTGTGAAGGAAAATGGAATGAAGTGCCCTACATAGATCCTTTCTGCACGAAAGAGTAGCCGCTGCACTGGGTGCAAGGGGGTGTGAACGGAGGACAGACAGAGCAAAGGACCGAGAGTCCTGGTAAAGGGAAAGTTTACAAGCCCCTCTCAGGCAGTAGAAGGGTTTAGGACCAGCTAGGGTGAAGGAGCTGTTTTCAATATCAGCGAAGTGAGGCACTATCTGTAACCTGGGCATATCACACCTCCTGTAGGCTGCACTCAAGCATTAAAGTAGAATGAATGAATTCTGCTCTCAAACGAAACAAACAAAAAAAGAAAAAAGAAATATCAGAATCCAGCCTTGTGGGAAAGGAAATCTAAGTCTCTATGAATTGTTTTCTATACTCCCCAATTACTACTCATATTAATAAACTTTAAAGACTATTTACTCACAGATCCTGCGTGACTGAAGATCAACGTGAACACTAACTTCCACAGACAAAAAAGAGTAAGCCATCACCCCAAAATTATTATTGCTATTGCTAACTTTATATTATTATTCTGCAGATTTTTAACTTTAGCAGCCGTTTAGGACAGCCTCCCTCCTGGTAGGGCCTACGACCACATTCAAGATAACCTTGGACTGGCCCAGCCCTAACCCACGACAACTTGTTAAAAAGGTAAAGTTGAATCACAGAATATTCTAATTGCTCTAAATGACAGTCACAGTGTTTCATGATTTTTTCTGTTTTTCTCTGTAGCAGCCCTCAAAACATTACACTATCATCCACCCTCATAGAAAAATCTGATTTAGTACTTTGGTCAGTACATGAAGAATATCACTGCATCCTTTGAGCTAAATTGATCTGTTCTGTCATCAATTGTCCATTGATATTTCAAAATCGTAGAGCCTCCATTTTAAAGATATTGTACTGTATGTGTATGTTTGACATTGTTTAAAGAGGGAAACATTTCTACAAACTTATAAAACATCACAAAATATACTTTCAGAAGCAATTGCTTTAGGCTGAAACCCGACACAAGGAAATAAACTTTTCCACAATAAACCAAATTTAATAGGCATTTCACTCAGGATAAATTTAGCCTTATGTCTTAAGATGAGAGCAAGAATTTAACTTTAAAATTAAATACAGCTCTTGACAGAACGTACCAAGTGAGAATACAGATGCTTTGTGATCACCTCCTTTGCCAAAGCAGATTCAGGAGAGAATAGGTACTACCTGTGGTGTGTCAGTTGCTGATGCTGCAAGCAAAGACTAAGTAAAAAGCAGTCATAACCTTCCATAGCCAAGATCTCAATTCAGTTTGTTCAAAAATGGAGAAGTTGTGGATGCCTCCTCTCTCAAAGCCAGGTTGGATGAGGCCTTGAGCAACCTGGTCTACTTAAGGGCATCCCTGTCCATGGCAGGGAGGTTGGATTATATGATCTTTAAGGTCCCTTCCAACCTAAGACATTCTGTGATTCTATGAAAACTGACTGGCATAATCAGAAGTACACACTCAACAACCAAGTTCTTTAAAAACATATGGTTCTGTTCAAGAGAAAAAATAAATTGCCAGAAGAGAATTAGTAAAATCATGAAATGAGAGCATCTTTTAAAGCTATTGGTAATTATTCAGATATATTTTTAGACAGAGATAAAAATAAAACTTGGCCACACTTGCTGATGCAATTTTGTGATTACAGCTTTTTCATCTTCACTAGAAGGCTTTTCCTGATACATCCTGAGGTATCATTTGTGATTTTATTTAATAAAATCCTATTAGCAACACACAATCAGCCTGTGATCAAAGTATGTTCTTATTAGGTGGAAACCATGTTTTGTGAGTCAGAGTTGGTTATGTAACATAAATTTCAAGTTTAAACTAGTCTTCCTACACGGTGACTGTTGCCAATAACTATACCAAAGCATTTGTGACTATAATTAATTTTGAAATAAAGAGCAAACAACATGTGGGTTCTCCAATTAATGGACTGATTTTGTGTTGAGTTACTAATAGTTATAGTGCAACTCATAGGTTGCAGAATGTTCTTAATAGTTCTTGCATTTTAAACCATAAGTATCAGAGTGTATGGATTTTGTGCATGTGTATATTTACACACGCAGACAGGCATTAATCAAAATCTTATCAGAAAACTTCAAGACTTTCTCTTATTGACTCCTGTCTGGAAAAGTGAGACAATATAGTTAGTATCCTGAATTTAACTTTTGCTTGTGCTAGAATTTACTTTTGGATTCCACAAGCACTCTTTCTACTTTTTGCAAAATGTTTTAATTCGTAAATGGCCATTAAAATTCAAACAATCCCTATGACATGATAGGCTGTAACATCTCCCTTGGAGTTCTGCAATCTGCAACATCAGTAACCTCTAAGTTAGGGTGTTTAATCTGATCAGAGTCAGATTAAGAAAGCACTGACATGACAGAATTAGTCTAGCCTCTTAATTATCCATGGATTATGGCATTTGTCTTTTCAAAATGGTATTAGAAGTGAAAGTGAACATATTAAGGATACAGCCATGTACTACACAAACCAAAGTTGCACTGTGCAGTATCATCACCTCCCACTCATGTAGGCTTCTATGACAGTAAAATAATGCTACTAGCACAATCAAATCTCTGCTTTAACTGAAAGGCACATATGGTTAATCTAGGAATTTAAGCAGAGCTCAGAGGAAGCACATAAACTCTATCAGTAGAGGAATTATTCTAGGAGTCAGTTATAACAAGATGATGTGAGACTTATCCAAAGTTTTCCTCTGTTCGTCTGTTTCTGACAGTAATTTACTACAAGCTTGTACAAAACCCTGCGGATTGGCTTATATGTATTGTAATGTAAAGAATCTGAGCCGAGTTCTATCCAAGGACTCCATGTAACTTCTTCTGAAAACAAGTGAATAATCATACACCTCTGAATAATCAGTTCAGAAATATGAGGGCTATAATCTCACTTTTTGGTACTTCTGTGAGACATTTGCATTCAAAACTGATGAAAAAGATGAAACAGACAAGTGGGATCAATCTGAGACTAGTTAGGGGGAATAAGTGGCCTCTTTGAGGTATGGTCCCTAGAAAAAGCTATGTTGGTCTAAAACCTGCATGTAGCAATCAGTGCTTCTGAAGGTATTTATGTGTATGCATCCAATGGCAGCTCTGCTGTAGCCTTCAGTGGAGCTGACTAAACATAAAGAGGGTTTGTCTGATCTGTTAAGAGATGAAAAGGAGAACCTCTGGTTTCTGCTTGATTCTATACTGATTAGAATTAAACAATATGAGGAGCAGAAAAAGGAGGGAGGTAGTAACAGCTCCTCCCTCATGGATTGGACATAATTTGGCTCATGATTTGAATAAGAATACATCAAGGATCAGCCAAATCTTCAAGTGCCTATTATGCCTCCTCCTACCCACCCTACCTCCCCAGGAGAAATGAAAACAATACAAAGAAAGCTCAGAGCTTATTTTGTTATTTTCTATCATTCTTTAAACATATCATTGACTATCATGCACCTCCCTTCCAGGTGCAAACCCAATCAGAAAGTACTTTATCTTAAGCAGAAGGTAATCCCAGAGAATGGAACATTTAAAGAATTCCATGCTATAAATAGGGCTTGTGAAGATGGAGCTCACATGATCATAAAGGATCATATTTATATAGTCCATTGCATACAATTAAATGGAAGCCCGAAGAGAGTAATTATTGTATAAGGGGAGATTTCTTATTCCCACTCTGCTTACCTAAGTCAGAACATATAGGTTCCAACAGTATGACCTTTCCTTACTTAAAATAGCAGAAAATAGAAAGTTGTAACATTTAACATAATGAATGCATCAATATAAATCACTCTGTGGAGAAAAATCAAGGTCTGTTTCTCCAGTTCTGCTCTTGTTTGGCCCAAGTATGCTCTCTTTTTTTTGGCTTTGAAAAAAATGTTCATTGGCAAGTGTTCGTCTATTGCATACTGAAAATCAAAAAGACTATTTCTGCCCTGAAATGAAAATAATTCATGTATTCTATTGCAGATTTGACAGCCTTCTCTTTACAGAGACATAGAAAATTGGAAGTTGTTTAAGCCACATCCCACGAATCATCTTGCATGCTCAAATGTCAGGCTGTGTTTTACATGAGTCACTGACTGTCTAGATTTCTTTGGTGATGTTTTTCTCTGGTTGGATTTGTATAGAAAGTCCATGCACTTTTTCTTCTACTACATATAAAACCTTCACCCTCTCATGTAAACTATATAGGAAAAACTAGTTTAAAAAGAAAAAAAGCCCAAAGATCCGAAAAAAACCCACCCAAACACTGTGCAGTAGCAAAGTTGATGTCATTTATAGTTACTGACACATAGTAGCTGCATGCTTAGTTGGATACCAGATGCCCCAGTGACACCATTCATACACAAAGATGAAAGACATCAATTTTCCTCAAGTAAGTGCTCTTGGCTACTCTGATTTTTCCTGTCACTTTCACATTGGCAAGACATCTATAGTCTGTGTATTTACTTCAGGCACTAACCAACGTAAGCTAACGTGAAGCCAGTCTTCCTATTTCTTGACCTAATTCTTCAGTGATACAGGAATGAGAGGTCTTAGCCCCAGACTCTCTCCTTTTGGGACCTTATCAGCTGGTGCACTTTATAACAGTGGCTATGACAAGGCCAAAGCTGGTGTGTAGTCAGCCAGATAATTAAGCAGCTCCCTGGAAAGCCCACACTCCCTTCTTTTACTGTTCCCGGAGGAACATGAGGATAGAAGAAGATGTAGGCTCATGTTTTCTATGCCTTTTGAATATAGTCATTGGTAACACTTAAAAGCTGTGACTATTTCTAGCTCATCAGTAAAGCTAAAAAAAAATTACATAACCCCTTTAGGAGAATACTTTTATTATGCTATCTCCTGAACCAAGCACTTTCAGCTCATTGGGATTCAAGTAATTAAATGCTCGAGCAGCCACTGCAACTCTAGACGAGAACGCATGGACACGCAGTCAAGTACAAAGTGAGCAAGGCAAATAACGTTCCAACTTCTGCTCTTTTCCATCTGATAGTCAGTTTGGCCATTCTTTACTGCCCACTTGAGAGAGTTACTGTTAGAGAGCGAAGACTGATGAATCATCTTTACGTCTGGCAATACTGTTCAAATAGATCAGACAGATCGGCATTTTTTTGCTTCGGCAAACTTAATCCTCAGTCAAGGAAAATACTGCTGAAGTTACACTGCAATAAGACAAAGCTTTTGGGTTCCCGAGGAGTTGGAATTTGTGAATTATTTGCTGTAGAAAGGTATATCTTGGCAGCATCACTTTATCTAAACTTTGAAAAGCAGCACTGAGAGTACATTTTCACAAGGTAGAGACACTTGTCCTTTAAAGGTTGAGATGTGTTTCTAAGATAGAGAGAGAGGAAGAGGACATGACAATTTTACAAGTGAGATTTTTCAGAAAAAGTTATCTTAATTTTCAGAAGTTTCAAAATATAACTTTTTTTCCAGTCAAAATTGTAAGAGACACCATCAGGACCAAATGTTGCTAGAAAGTTCTTAGAAAGGGTGTTGCATTTTGGACAAGATTCTTAGATATTACTCCCTGAAGCTGGATTCCCAAAGGCTGTATTTAGGCACTTGTTTGCTTTGAAGAATTCTGAGAAACTAGCCCCTCAGCACGATTTCTTGTAGGTGCCTGACACCACAATAGAGTAGACAGATGCCTAATAACAGCCTAGGGAATTCCTCTTTAGGTTGTCTCTTTAGAAAGTTTTGGCCTTTATCTCTTTTTGCAGATGAGAAATCTTGTCCTTTTCTACATTAGTTTGGAAATATTTACCCTTTCTCTTACCACTTTTTCTCCCAAGGTTAGTATATACATGTACTGCTAAGTAAAGCAAATTTTTAATTTTTTTTTTTAAAAAAGGATTATATATGCTCTAGTAAAATCATACGTAATACGTATATAGTATTGAATATCATTAGTACTATATACATATTATGGCATAACGATTCAAGACAAATCTTCCTTTTCTCATAGAGATGTTCACAGCTAAAGGAAATGACAAAAATATGCTTTCCTGTGTCTCAACAATCCCAACCACCAATGTTGACCCTGTAGACTTGACAAATTTAGCCTCTATGATCATCTAAGTCTTGATACTGGTTGTTAACATGCCTGCTGATCTAATATCCAGTAAATATCGAGAACACATTTTTTTTGCAGTACTCATTTCTTCTATTTTTAGTATGAAGTATTGTTTCATTGAAAACTGATGTTTTAGTTAATCCGTTAATTTGTTCTTAAACATTTAAATAATAATTTTGAAGAAAAATATTTTAAGAAGCACTAAGAATAAGAGATTGAAATTTTTTATAACAAATTTAAACAAAAAATGTTTCAAATTTTATTTCTTCCACTCCTTTTCCAACTCTTCAATAAGTCTGGCATGAATCTAGGAGGGGTTCCAGTGTGTGTTTGTGGTGAGAATGATGCTCACTGACATTTATTTGCTCTGAAATAATAGAAATAGAAGTTGAACAGAAATAACTAATTAATGTGGAAAGGCTAAATTTCTCCATCATGCTAGGGACTGTAAAATAACAGATTAGGATGAAATGTTTAGGTAAAATAGCTTTAAAATGATCACTGTGATCCTTATGATGATACATTTGTTCATACCTTGAAGACTGACATACAGATTTTCTAAGGCAATAGGTAAATGCAGATCTCCAAAATTTAGCACGCATCAGTGCCCCTGCCCTTATTGAAGTGATTTGTATGCAAACATACAGAAATGTGTGGCACTGTTCGGCACAATTTATGCTCAGTGAAAAACTTTTTCACTTTCTATAATCTTATTTCCAATCATTTCAGTGATTGTCCCCTACTTCTTGTATAACAACTAGGTATTGTTACCTACACATTTTTACCCCACTAATTAATGACTTTTTAGACCATATCTCCACTTCAGCCACTTGTTTTCAATGATAAAGAATTCTAGCCTTTTAAATATTTTTTCATGTGGAAGCCATATTAGCTTTATCGTTCTTCACATCATGTTTTGAGCTCTAGCACTCCCATTCTGAGATGGGGTAGGAGCAATGTCACACAGTATTCAAACTCTTGGTATAGTAGAAATATGCATAGTAGTGTAACCTTTGATTTCTCAGAAAACTTAGAGTTTCATAATAACCTAAGGTCTGTCCTGTGTGCTAGCTTATTTAGAGCTCATTAGGGCTGCAAATCTATGCACATATGCATAAAGAAACATACACGAAACTGGCAATATCTACTACTTATCATGTGTTGACACTGTTTCCTGCCAGTATATTATTTAATTGCTCAGAACAGAATGCATCTTTACAGCCAGCTGGGTGTCATCATCTTTAGCTTCAGAATTCACCCCTTTCTCCAAGCTCAAAATATACTTGCATATTAAGCACCATAACTCCTTAACACAGGATCTGGGACCTCATCGACAATAAATTTTCATTATAAAACCTATCTTCTTAATTATTAATCGACTCAAAACACCTCCTAATAATTTCCTGGGGTTTTTTTGGGGAATTCTTGTCTTTCAGGGCTTTTTTAAATAACTAGGTAAATGACATTGACTGTATCACCTGTGTCTGTCACATAGAAGCAGAAATGTCTTCCTCTTACAAAAAAAACCTATTGACTTTCATTTGCTGCATCATATTTATTTATGTGTCTGCTAATTAATTCTCTTTATTTCATAGCTCCTACCAATTTTGTTCTCATGGAAATCTGATTTACTTGTTTATATTAATCAGGATTACTCTAGAGCTCTTTTTAAAAGTTTTTGTCATATCTGCCACTTTTCTTTCCTTGGGTACTGAGGATGGTACAAAGAATATATTGCAAACCACAGTTAGCAGTTCAGCAGTTTCATATTCATGGGTGAATGACATCTGGCCCTGGCAATTTATTCCTATTCATTTTTTAAATTTGTTTTAAAACCTCTTTAGTGAGGTTTCGTCTCAAGACAGTTTCTCTCCCCCTCCCTTGTAATGAGAGATTCCTTCTGCTGTGGAGCTCCTGATCTGTGACACAAGCTGCCTTGAGATGTGACAAGTATATTATCTATACATGAAGCAGAGGTTTCTAACTCAGCAGAAGCTGGGAGCTGCTGTCTTCCTGGGGCCATCTGTCTGGAAAAATCCTTATTTTTTTTGTAGTGGGTTGACCCAATCAAGCAGCTAAGCCTGCAACCAGTCACTCACTCATTCCCACGCCTCTGGTGTGATGGTGGAAGGAATCAGAGGACAAATGCTGAAAACTCATAAGTTGAGATAAAGATAGATTCATAAGTAAAGCACTATACAGGCTGCTATGGAGAAAATTAACTCCGTCACCACCAGGCAACAACAGAGCAACTCCCACGTGGCAGATGATGTCACCTGGGAATTATCACTCATGAATCATGAGAAAGAAAGCTTGGCTACAGTACTGTTCAGGACAAAACATCAAATAAGCGCTCTCTTCATTGTTGCTGTCAGTCACACAAGACTTGGAGGCCTGTTGATGAGATCTTGCCTACCACAGCAAGTACAGAACTCAGGGCTAACTGAGCTTAAACTAGGGCTGCTATTGGTGGTGGCATGAAGTAGCCAGCGCCTAGGCAAGACATCTGTGACCACCTCCTCTTCTTCCCTTCTGTTTTCCACACTGACTGGGAAAGACCAGGAGGAAAGAAAAAAAAAGTAGTCCTTTTAAGCCTGCCTGATCTTCAAAGCATAAAGAACCCAGGAGCCTTGATTCCTTAAGTTGCTGGTATGTGTGCTGAAACGGACCTGGGTGTTCACCTGTGTGGGGTAGCTCACTGGCAGGAAGGCCTCCAAAGGACATTGTGGCCGCAAATGATCTCCATCAGTGGGCTCTGAAGGCTTGCAGAAAGAAACAAATGGTGCACCCTTGGTAGCTTTGCAAACTGGAGTCCCTACTTGGGCTTGCTCCTAAAATCAAAAGAAGCAAGAACTGTGAGAAAATGCAGACATTTGTTCTGGTGAAAGCGTTTCACTTCTATGGGAACTCAGGCAGGGAATGAGCTGGCGTCCTTTCCAGAAGCATGTCTCTGCAAAGAGGAGAAGCACATGATCAGCAGCAGGATAATCACTTCCACCTGTTCTTGTGCTCAGTCGCATGTTCTTACTGCACATATCCCTGGATTGGCAAGTCTTAGATTTTATGCTGACTCTTTGGGCACTCATCACCCCCATTACAAAAACAAAAGCAGAATCCAAGCACTATTGCAGCAAATACGATGAGAAATATAATGCATTTCTTGCACACCTATCAGTAACCCTCTCCCCTTGTGTCGTGGGTTAGGGCTGGGCCGGCC
>NW_009729233.1:0-7567 GCF_000703405.1 Apaloderma vittatum | reverse complement strand
CGCTGCTGCCGCCTCTGACATGTCCCAGCTTCATTCGTGGACCGTTTTCCTCTCTTTTTTATTTTTTTTTCTCCATTCCAGAGCCACTCAGTACACATGCATGTTGCTTAGCTATCTAATAGAGCGTAAGGCTGGTAAAGAGAAGCTGGTAATGAAAATCAAGCAGTTGGAATCTAGCATGAGCTCTGGGCGGAAAAGTAAGTACCTGAGGTCCGGAGGGATAAGTGCTCCTTCACCTGCTGCTTCCAGCAAAACAGCTCCTGGCCTTGTGTCTCCTGTAGTTAATTTACCCTGGGCCCCAAAGCCTCTTTTACTATATTCACAAAATTGTCAACAGACCTTATTCCTGCCGGGGCTTGCCAGGCCACATTGGGCCAAGCAGGCATTTATCACTTCCTCAGCCTCCTCTCCGATTAGGCAATCTGGATTATCGCTGGGAGGACTAGAGAAATAATTTAGCTGACATCTGGTGCTGCAGAAGTCGAACTGTCATCTCCGTTCAAAGGGCAGACCGCAGAGCCACGGTGCAAGGCTGGCTCACTGTGCTCACATCAGTCCTCTCAGTTAATGGGACAGCCTAAGGTTCAACATCATCATCCCCATAAAATCACCTCTGGAGGACCATCCTTCAGTATGACCTTCTGTATCCTGCTTCACATATTAATTTTCTTTAGCATTGATGCTCTACTAAATCATACACCCTTCTGTACTTTCCTCATAGTCTAACTGTTTGCATCACTTCATTCTGTGTCGAGGTTGCATCCATTATGGTTACGCTGTTGCTGTGGGTGTATTGCTCGCTTCCGGGTTGATCTTACACTGCTTATCAATTGCTTAATCCTGGAGCAACTTCAATATATGAGGCAAATACTCTAATTTACCATGGATTTGGTTTATTATTCCAGTTAGGTCCAGAGTATGGTAATTTCTAGCAGAGAGGCCAGCTGGCTTATCAGCATAGCCATAATTCTCTTGCTTCTGCTGAACAAATCACTAATAGACGTCAGACCTAAATTCAGGACTCTTGCAGTTCCACTAAGCTTGGGTGCTGCCAACATCTGTCACTGTGGCAGTACAGCAGTTTGTGAAAAATGTTTTGCATAATCACAGAATCATAGAATTCACAGGGCAAAACCTAAACTGTGCAGTGGATGAAATCAGGCTTGTTGTATATTGTAGCTCGAAAGGGAATAAACTGTTCCTGTTTGCAGGGAACTACTTGTGCCTCTGACAAATTCATGGCTGAGGAAGGACTTGGGTCTTGGTGTGCTCGGCATGTGAAGCACCAGCTCTCACAGGAGCTTAGGGAAGTTGTAGCTCGCGGTTGCAGTGAGCTTAGTGCGGTAACATCTCCTGTCCACAGAGTTAGGTGAAATCCAGTGCAGCGTACAGCTGAAATTTGGAGGCTTTTTGCGTCACCTTTTTGCTGACACTGACTCGTTCAGAGCCGTGGGTGATGTTGGTCCAGAGGAGAGCCAGGCGCTGAGAACAGCGCAACAGGAGAAGGCTGCAAATCCCGGCTGTTGGCAAAATTTGTATGTAGGTCCTGGGCTGGTGCAGGACCGAACTGAGGTGTTTACACCCTTTCCTTGCTAATACTAGCTTCTCACGCTGTGAGAAGACAATGCCTAAGGATACAAATGCCCAAAGGCCACTATGTTTTTCAAAAGCATGTGCGGACATGCCGAGTTGTCCTGCGTAGGGCTGTGTCTCTGCGGTAAAGGCCAGGCTGTGCTAACCTTTTTGGGGTTTCTTGCAGTGTTAAGACTGGGCAACATGGTACATGCCTTGACAGCAGCCAGAAGAACTACGCAGCTGCCAAATGTGGTTCCTCGTGTCTGCCTTACAGCCTCCAACCTGACCCGTGCCCTCTACTTCGTCTGCGATACGGTCCTGTGGTTGAAGAGCGTTGGACTCCAGCCTGACATTGATAAGCTCAAGTGGCGGAATTGGGCTACCAAGTGTTACTACTGTTCACTCCTGATGAGTCTAGCCAGGGACTGGTATGAGATCTCCTGGAGGGTGGAACAAGCTGTGCAGGAACAAAAGATGAAGGAGAATTTCCTCTGGGACAAACACAGTCAGGAGCTAAACTGTGTGAAATGTGATGGTTTGCCTGGTTTTCTCCTTCTGCTCTTTCAGATACTGAAGAGACATCCTCCTTTGCTGCTGGACTTGGTGAAGAATCTCTGTGATCTCTCAGGTCCTTTGGATACACTAGGGATCTACAAGACCAACCCAGGGGTTATTGGTTTCTGTGGCATCATCTCCTCCCTGGTGGGGATCCTCACATTAGCAAGCCCACATCTGAAGTTGAAACAGTGACATAAAAGGAGTTGCACACTATGCAGGGAGCCAACAGTTTTGATCCTGTGATAGGTTTTTATCCTCCATATAGCACTTTCAAAATTAACATCTCATAATAACCTCAAGATTAACTTTGCCCTCTGAATGAGTGAAATCTCCCTGTTGAATTCTTCCCTGTGTCTCTGCAGATGAGTTTGGTGCCAATGACACACTCCCTGATGGAGTGGAGAGGGGAGAAGGCAGAGTAATGTTTCACAACATGAAGCAAGACTTGGAACATGGCTGCTAATTAAGGAAATACTGACATCCCTATATTGTAATACAGGGTTGTGAAATAGGTGCATAGATATCTGTAATAGGTAAATGACTCATAACCGATCATGTTTACACAGGAAAGCTGAAATTCGCCACTCAAAGGTTTCTACAGTCAGATTTTCTCTAGTGGGCTCAGGCAAGTTACGGCTGTGCTTAAAATGTCCTGAAGTGAAGTACGAGTGTTCTGATGGGTTTGGGTTGATGGATCCTGTTATCTGACGGCAGGGTGATAGTAACTGGAGTGGTATGATTTGTCCTCCTGATGATCTCTGTAACGTGCACTGGTGACACTGGATCTGCGGTCTAGCAAATGCAAACTCGTGTCCCAGGAAATCAGCACTTTCTTTTTTTCCTTCAATAATGTGAGCGAAGGATTGTCGGCCACCAACTGACTTCTCCAGGAGGCCACAGCTGACGGTTTTAGTGAACGACAGCGTGTGGGAGAAGCTTCTCTGAGTGCTGACAATGCTGTGATTTGTAGGGAACTGGATTTCTAAAGCTGTGAATCTAGAACTGCTCACAAGCACTGAATTTCCCTTTACACACACACCTTAACTCCCCCATGATTCCAAGTGCAACAATTTCCCATTAATCATACTGTGATAAGGAGCTGGCTTTGCTGTTCTAATTTTATGTGAAAAAATCCAGTATAATAAGGAGCTTTGGAAACTGCGGTTAAGGAGAGAAGCCTGGCTCAGAGCTTGTTGAGTCAGAAAAACGGCAAGGGTGTGTTTCTAATTGTGCAAGCTCCCAGAGGAAAGGGAATGGAGTTGGTCGTGATGATATCAGAATCCCCTGTGAAAAGAAAAGTTTGTTACTGGATCTGGGCATTCATGGTTTAGATTTTCTTGTCTGGTCCTCCCTATCCTCCCCTATCACAGCCACAAGATTTCTTGTGTGTTCCCTCGCTGGTTGAATGGGTTCTACCATTTGGAAATGTGTTTGCCCTGCAACTGCATTTATTGTTCATTACTTACCTTGCTGGGAACTATTGCCTGGCAGTTAAAGGAAAGGGTTAAAGGAAAAATGCTGTGTCCAGCTGCCTAACATGACATGCAGTCCTTGTTGCTCCTGACTTTGCACAGTACCAGTTCTGACACCATCTGAGGAAAATTGGCGCATTATACGGGAGATAAAGCTATTACTTTTCTTCATCGAGGTTAGGCTGGTGTGTTCTGCTCCCTTCTGGTGCATGGACTTCTTGTTTAATCTGTCAGAGGATGTGAACAGACTAACTTGGACCAAGGTGCTCTCTTACTAATTCTGGTGCTGTCTGAAAACAGAAATCGAGAGGTGCTGATCTTTATTAAAAGGTGAAGGCTGTGGAACTGAGTCAGTGTGGTAAGGTAGTGCCCCAGTTTACCTTAAGTCATGCGGTCAGGCTTGGAATTACTTCCAGATCAAATCTGAGGTGTTAGACTGCCAGTGAAGTGTTTGATAAAAGAAGTTGCTGGGCGGGATAATTAGGTGTACTTGAAGAGCAGAGGTGGCCTGCAACAGCTCTTCTTTTTAATATGGAAATGAATACCATTGAAAGTAGAGCTGGCAGTGCAGGCCATAATGGAGCAGTATGTATGGGATATGTTGTCTTCAATGGCTTCCTCTCCCTTTTAACAACGGATTTTTTTTTGTTTCTTTACTCCATTTGCCTTTTTGCTCCTGGCAATGGGAAGCACATCCCTCCCTCGGACAGGTTTGATCATTATCCCAGTGTTAACAACCCCTGGAAGGAAGGAAGAAAGAGGAGTTTTGATGAGCTGGCAGCAGAGATTTGGCCACCTTTTGTCTACAGAACTTCATCATCTTGTAAAAAAATGTGTTTTGAATTCCTCTCAGGGGAGCTCTCGGATACAAAACCAGTTCTTTCACTGGTTTGCGAACTGATTCCTCTTTTTCTCTTGTATGCCATAGGTAAAGGGAAATGGATTTGTTAGTGATGTAGTCCCTAGCCTGCTACACCTCCCTGGGGAGACAGAAGGGTGCTTTTTTCCCTTGTGACAGGCAAACACTGTGCAAAACCCTGAGCTTTGGTGTTTCTCCTGTAGAGACTGGCCTGGATTAGCAAGTGCAGGCTTAACGTGGGAGATGGAGCAGTGAATTTTCAGCCTTACCTGTCCCGTTCTGCACCATGCAGGTTGGAACATACAGCATGTATGCACTGGATGTTATGCACTCATACTTGTCATCTGCTCCCCAGCTGAAGGCTAGCGATTTAATTTACCTTATCATAACATGACTGAAGCCATAGAATCATGATCGTATAGAAGAAAAAATTATTCTAGTGCCTTTTTTTGTACCTGTTTCTAATACAGCAGTTGGAGTAAGGGCAGCTGTTTGAACACAAGCAATAAACTGGAATGTGTGTGGCACCGTGTCTGTCTATAATTGCACGGGTTATAGAGCTGTCCTTTGGCAGTAGCACAGTGGCAGCCGGATTCATCAGACTAATTCACAATCCACGAGTCAGTTACAAGAACATGAGTACCAAACTATGTGAGTACCAAGTAAAACTGCGTGTATGAAATGCCCTGAAACAAAGGGACATTTTGAGAGTTGCCATCAGCTGTCCTTACCTGTTAAGGGCAGGGAGTGAAGGGTGACATCTCCAGCTGAGATGGGGAGGGATGGAGCCAGGATAACTATTAAAACTGAGCTTACTGTTAACTCTTATCCGCTGCATTAAGAGCCTTGCAAACTTGGAAGCTCCAGAATGTTATTTCCTGAACAATGCATAAAGCATTGCGTTCATCAATGTTTTAGTAAGAGTTTCCTTCTGAATTACTGGTCTCATGCACATTTTGTAATGGAAACAGTTGACAGAAGAGTGGTCTGTGTGAGATGTGCAAAGTAATCTTCCATTCTCCTTAAAGACAAGGCCCTCCTAATGTTAATGTGCTCGGCGTGGTATTTCAAAGAATGTGTGAGCCTTTTGGGATTCCCCGGTGAGAGGTAAGAACAATTAAAGGTCTAAAAACCAACATCTCCAGGGAGGGATCAAGTGAACCAGTTCTGTAGAGGAAAGGTGACTGGGTGAGAGAGTGAGGTTGTCTGCCAAGAGGAAGGCAATAAATCCGTCTCTAAACCCATCCAGGAGATAACACATTTATATTGCAGCAAAGGAGAATTAAATCACACTTCTTCTGAACTATAGGTAAAATAGAAGACTAAATGGATCGACCAGGAAGGCAGTCCTTAAAAAGAAACTGGGCAAACGTCTGCAAGCAGTGTTTTAGAAGGTGCTGCTCCTGCCATAGGGCATGGAAATGAATGTTACCTCTCCAGCCCCCTCCCATACCTAAGTGTAAAGATGCCTTGTCTTTGGGGATCTGGCTCATCTCCTCACCGTGAGATATTAATGAGTATGGAGCCGGCTGCAGAGGTAAGGGTGTAAAAACTGCTTCCCTGCACCCAGCTGGTGCGATGAGCTTAAATATTTGCAGAAACACCATTCTGGTGCGAGGGGTAGAGGCGGTGGTACCTTTGCTCTGCAGAGCCTGGGGCTGGCACAGCCTTTGACCCAGAGAAAGAGGAGGGGACTAGCAAAGGCATTAGTAGGGCACAGGCTGCGTTCTCTGTTGATCCCGACTCCAGCCAAGGCAGAGAGAAGGTTAGCATGCCCCCTGCGCTTTTAGCAAGGCCAATGGGCTTGGAAAAGAAGTCTCAGTGCCAAGAGAGCAAACTTTTGAGCAGGCTTCTGCCCTTTGTCCTGCTGTCTGGAGAGCAACTAACCCCACCGCCGAGCTGGAGGCAGCCCAGGAGACTCGCATGACTCCGTACCCAGCTAGCCAGGCAGGCCTGCGAGCTTTGCGGAGCCCCAAGCTGGAAGTGAATTCCAAGCTCTTTGAGGGGGAAGGGGGTATTTTCCTCCCACATGTGGATTTCCCACGTCTGGTCAAGACTAAAAAGAACAGCCTGTTTTGTCTTGCTGTCTGAATGAAGGTTCTAGGAAGGAAATCTCAGCTGAGGGACAGATTCACAGTGCCTAAAATTCAGGATTTGAGCTAGAGCACCAGAAATGGGCTTGAAAGAAGCACAAAATTCTTATGGGCTTCTTTTGTGGCCAAGATTAAAAAGAACAACTTGCTTTGTCTTACTCTTTGAGGGGAAAGGGGGTATTTTCCTCCCACATGTGGATTTCCCACGTCTGTGGGAAGTCTCCCACCCCCGCGTATAAGCAGGGAGCCACGGAGCTGTGTTGGGTGCACAGCTCCGCATCCTGCGCAGGGGTGCTGGGCAGCTGCAGGTGTTCAAGGACTTGGCTCTGGTGCTGAGCCACATACCAAGGGTCTCTCTGCCTTGTGCCAGGTGGTCCAGGACACACAGCAGCCTTGTGTCAGCAGGCTGCCTGCCTCTCACCCGCACCGATCCCCTTGGTTATTGCTTTGTCCTCTGGCATTTGTCCTCTTCCCACCACGTTCTTGTCTCATCAGCACATCTCATCCTTGACCTCTGCTGTCAATAACCAAAGCCTATTGCATCTCCACAGAGGTGGTGTCTTGTTTCTTTTCAATCCATAGCCCAAACGGATTTGTTAATTAGGATGGGAGCTGGCAGAGTGCCTCCCACGCAGCAAGGCAGGCTGGCCACAAGCAGCAGTAGTGAGAGTCTTGCCAGCAGGTCAAGGGGAACAGTTGTTCCTCTCTGTGAAGCATTTATGAGGCCACATTTGGGGAACTGTGTCCTGTTTTGGCCACAATGGCACAGGAGAAATCTTGAATAGTCCAAGAGAGGATCGCTGAGAGGATAAGACATTTAGGGGCAGGAAGTACATGCCATACCAGCGCAGACAGGAGCACCACCTCTGCTCAGAGGTGCACAGAGCAAGGATAACAGATGACGGGCACAAATTGTAACAGAGAAAATTCCAGCTGGACATAAGGAAAAAAAAATAGTTTATCATGAGTATGCTTAGCCCAGAAACTGGGCCCCAGAAAGATGGGAATCT
>NW_009729232.1:8191-22609 GCF_000703405.1 Apaloderma vittatum | reverse complement strand
TCTTTGAGGTCCCTTCCAACCCCGACAGTTCTATGATTCTAAGAGCTCCCCAGCAACCCCTGGGTGAATGGTTCCATTACCTGTCCTGCTGGTGGCTTCTCCATCCGAAAAGTGAGATCTCTCTCCACCAGAAGCAGTACTCCATGAATGCAATGAGGATCTACGTCCTACAACAGAACAGAGAGCAAATCCATTACAGATCCGCCTGGGATGCTAAGGAGAATGTGGAACACCCAGGTTTGTACCCTAGATTGCAAATTTAACCTTCAGAAGTATTTACAAAGCCTGCAAGGCAGTCACCAGGTATGGGGAATGACATTCTACAGCGCACCAAGGCTATGTCCTTGAGGTAGTTTGCTTCAGATCAACTCACCCTGCAGTATTTAAGGAAGCAATGAAAGAGGTCAGGTCTTGGCTGTACTAAGTAAACTCTTGCCTTCCACAAAGGAAAATATGTCGGGGAGGGGAAACGTGTCCAAATTTTTTCTTGATAACTTCCCTGGTCACTCCTCCCAATGGAAAGGAAGCTGGTTTTGGGGATTTTTTCCCCTCCGTAGCAGTGTCAAAAGGCCACCTTGTCGTTACTTACTGCCAGCTCCCAATCAAGGACTTGCATCCTGTCGCTACTGTTAAACCGACAGAAATTACAAATACAAGGGATGTCTGGCAGCTGTAGTTCCAACTCCGCGGTGCAGGAGCAGCTCTTCAATTACAGAAGCATTCCACAAGGAAGGGAGAAACAGGCACAGAGAGCGACAGCAGGAAGAGGAAAACGAAGCAGAAAGATTCAGACTGATCAAACCGAACACTTATCAAAAGGCCAAAACCAGTTTATTACATAATTAGGCTGTACTAGGTCAATACTGAAGTCCATCTGAAGAGACGATGAGGAAGTATTACAGCTGTATTAGCAGCTCTAAATTTGGCTGCTAAGAAGCACCAAAGGATGAAGACTAGCCACAGTTTCATGACAGATCACAGCACCAACTAGATTTATTCTTTCGCAACCCCTCTTCTACGCCAACAGGCACGAGATGTGCAATCGGAGCGAGGGATAAAGGTAGTGATGGTGTAACGCGAGGTTACAACAGCCAAACCTCCCGCTTGTTTGTTACTCCTAAAAATAGAAACTGAAAAATCGTTCACAAATAAAGCTGTCAGGGAAGAAGTTCTGGGTTTTCCAATCCAAGAAGAAGTGGTATTTCCAAAGTATTTGTCACCGTATTTTTTCTTTAAACGGCTGAAGAGAAGTCAGTCTCAGCCAGCACTGATGGAGCAATCCAAACTGACCAAAGAGTTTACAGGAGCGCCTTGGGAGACAGGCAGAGCTGGAAGCAGCAGGAAAGCTTTCCTGCAGCTTTCTGCATTGTATCTTACCACCTCTGCTAAACAAACCAGCTCTTTGGAAGCGAAGGAACAGAATCCCCCACACACAAGCGAACTCCTCGCCTCCCGAAACAGGCGCAGCGTGGATGGCGCAGAAGAGAGGGGCTTCACCAGGGGCTCAGAACGCACCAAGGTAACCACCCATCCTTTTACTACTATTCTTTAACAAGAGAGTTAGATACTTTCTTCTGCCTTTCTGAGACTGAAGTTTCAAGCAGTTTTCTGACTTCCTGGCCCAAATGGAAGCCCACGGACTTAACCCCACCGGCGGGGTTTGACCCACAGGCTGCCAGAAACGCCTGTAGAGATAGGAGAGTTGCCAAATACCGTGCTCCACCTCAAAGTCACCACTTCTAATAGAGTGGTAGGAGGTGCCTGGTCTTTAATGTCAGACTTTGGCAGTAGCAGAGCATGTAAATACATCTCCTGAACACAAAGACTTGCCCAGAATTTTTCCGCTTTGAGCTGCTACCGTATCTGTGTGTTCCCTTCCCGATCCAACACACACGTGCAGCACATCACAGGATTAAGCGCTCGCACTGAAACACGGAATTCAAAAGGCCTCTCTCGCTCTGTAAAGACTCGGGCAGAGGGAAATCCCACAGATATGTGCTGATGAAGGCCGGCACACGCATTCCACTGTCCACATCCCGCCTGCTCCCCGACCAAGGGATCGGCCCAGCACTATCGAGCAGGAAAATTCCTCTGGACAGGCCTCGCAGCACAGAGCTTGCTGGGGACAACCTGTGACCCAACATCACAGCAGCATTCACCTCTGAAAAATCTTTGCTCCAAAGCATCTTTTTGCAGCTTCCCACAGGAACGAGCATGAGCTATTCTGTGCATTTCCCTTCACCTCCGTGCAGAGCTGCCAGAGTTCCTCCTGCTTCTTCCTGAGTTAGCTCTGCTGCAGCACTTTATTCCTCTGGCCCTGCTCCCTCTGCTTCCAGTGCCGGCTGGGGCTTTCCCAGCTGCGCGTATTCTAAAAAGAAATGGGGAAGAAAGTCTGGAAGAACACGACTCCCCCCAAACCCTGAAGGCAGAGAGAATGAGAAGCTTTCACTGGTTTACCAGGTGACTCTAGACAGAGTGACTGACAGTATCCTAGTGCTGTATGGAAAGCTATCCGCAAGCACCAGAAGTTTTCTGTTAGCATTTAAAAAGTCTGTTCACACATTTATTCTGGAAAGATGGCAGAGCAGAGCAAGCATTTCCTCAGACGGACAGATCTTGACCCAGAAACTTGTGGGATCAAAGTCTTCCCTTCCCCAGGGAGGGGTTAACAGATCGAAGCGCTGCAGCTTACCCACTGAAAAGCAATGCTCCTCACTGCTCAGGGGGAAAACGTCCATTCACAATTGAACAAACAACACTGGATCCCAACATTTTAAGAGTCCACCCACAGCACCGTAGCAGGCTTTGCAAATCCCACCTAAACCAAATCCCATTGAAGTGGGAGCACAACAGCAGAAAACTGAGCTCCAGAGAGCATCTGCAAAGCCAAGAGACGCTGGGAGATGTGTCAGGGATTTCAGAAAGGACCCCAAGGAGATGCTCTGTGCTGTGACTCCACAGGCACAACACACAGCCCGTGCTTCTGCAGCCACCGGTCAGAAAACTTCACTGTGCTCTAGAAAGCCTAGCTCACCTCACCAGAGTTAGTTTTCTGTATTTCTCTATCTTTGTTTCAGAGCTGAAGAGAGCACGGCCGTGAGATCACAGAGAGGACTAAGGATCAACAAAAGGCTCAGAGGAGCCCGGGGTTTATCGCTGTGCCGTACCCAGGTGATGAGCTAGCTGAACAGGTCTCCCTTACAGAAGAGTCAGGGTAAGGACTGAAAACCCCCAGGCAGAGTAATCAGCCTCTGCCAGTCACTGTTACCTGGAGCACACACTCAGCTCCAGCAACGTCTTGCAGCACCTTAATCCCTGGTAACTAACTGCTGCACCACCCCCATAACGAGGGGCTCGGAGCCAAACAGCCACCACAGCAGGGCACTATGGAGGTGCTGCAAAAAGCTTCCTGCCCCCCATCCTCACTTCAGAGGGTAGGAAACGTAGAATGGCTTTATTCCTGCCACACTTGTAAGAGACTTGAGGACCGTCTCAACATGTTGCCAGTTTCCAAACTGTCCCACTAAGATACAAACATGCGCCTTAGGTGGGCAACAAAATGGTCAACAGTTTTAGCAAGCCCACTGCCACGTGGGCACGGTGTAAAAAAGAAGATATTTGCTTGTTACCTCTGCAGAAGCGAGCAGGGCACCAGATCACCCTCTTCGCCACCAAGAACGAGCACGCTGATAGAGCTCTCAGCTCCACCCAGCTCAGGAAACAGGACAGAGCTGTGACTCAGCCCCAGCTCTCAGATGTGGCACTGAAGCACATAAACCACAGACACCAGCTTCATTAAAACGTTGCCCTGTTCCAGTTCGCGGAGTTGGAGTCCTGGGAGACCTAAGCTCCGATTTAAAAGGAACACCTGCTTAAATAAGATTAGTCATAGCTACAACCCAGCTCCTCCTCGGCCGCCTAACAGCAGCAGACAGTTTCCATCTGGGAGCGGAGGCAACACAACCCACTTGCTTTCCAAGTGACTGACAGGAAAGCCTTTGACCTGAAGCGATATAGAGTTACAGCACGTCCGATTCCAATCGTTCACCAACAGCCACATCAACAGCTGTGTGTGCTCCTCCACCTGGCACGACAGGCAACGTCCTCTCCTTCCCTCCACAGCAAGCGGAGGGCTCTGTGCCTCCCTTCTCCCCAGTGGGCAAAAACCCCTGCGTACTTCTCACAGCCCCTCAAGCGCATGGGGCAACACCACCAAGCACGATAATTCATGACAATTCATAATTCATGGTCTAGGGAAGTTCTACCCCTCTGCTCTGCCCTGGGGAGACCACCCCTGGAACCCTGTGTCCAGTTTGGGGCTCCCCAGTTCCAGAGAGACAGGGACCTACTGGAGAGAGTCCAAGGGAGAGCTACGAGGGGGATCAAGGGACTGAACATCTCTGCTGGGAAGAGAGACGGAGAGACCTGGGGCTGTTCAACCTGGAAAGGAGACGGCTGAGAGGGACCTTATGAACGTGGAGAAATATCTGAGGGGTGGGAGTCAAGGGGAAGGGGACAATCTCTGCTCAGCGGTGCCCAGCAATAGAACAAGGAATAATGGGTTTGAGTTAGAACATGGGAAGTTCCACCTCAACATGAGGAGCAACTTGTTGGCTGTGCGGGTGCCGGCGACCTGGCCCAGGCTGCCCAGAGCGGGTGTGGCGTCTCCTTGGGGGCAGCCCACCTTTAAGTCCAACGGAGAGCTACGAGGATGATGAAGGGACTTGAACTAGAGAGGGTGTGGAGTCTCCTGCTCTGGAGACTTTCCAACCCGCCTGGACGCGTTCCTGTGGGGCTGCCCTGGGTGACCCTGCTCTGGCAGGGGGTGGCACTGGGTGAGCTCTGGAGCTCCCTTCCAACCCCTGACATTCTGTGATTCTCTGACAGCATTTAGGCTTGGGTACAGGCTGTGCTCAGCACAGAGACGGAAGCAGATTTGCAGGGGTGGGGAGGGGTGTTCCCCCCTCACTCAGGTCTTTTGCTTTGTCTGCAGTCCGGCAGGTCCAGGTCATCCTCCTACAACAGGGCTTGGTGCACAATTCCTCCACCTCCCAAAGCCAACTGAAAGCCAGGTGGCAGATGGAGACATAAGCAGCAGATGGAGATGGAACATCCAAGCAGGACCGTAAGCCAGTGAGTGTTCTTCTGCCCAAGCTCAAGGCTCACCTGCAATATGCTGAACGCCTTGAAGAGAGCAGGAACCGGTGAACAGCGACGAGCATCCACAAGAACAGTGAGACCCAAAGCCTGGCATTCTGGTCTGCAAGGGCAGAGAAAGGGAGGTCATGTTTGTCACCAAGAAAAATCAGCACGATTATAGAACCTATAGACATAATCGGGTGGAAAAAAAAACAAAACACAACACAAAAATGTACATTATGACAGGGAACTAACTGGCCACGTTCTCCTAAATAAAATGCAGACACGGAAACCACCTCCTGAGTTGCTCAGATTTTATCTTTGTAATTTCTACCTGAACTTCCTATTTCTCCAGTTCCTGGGATACATCTCACTGAACGCAAAGGTGGCGATACCCGCTCTGTGTAGCCCATAGGAATAGAAAGGAATTGAAAACCACTTCTTCCTGTGTTCAGAGACAAGCTTGGCCACAGCCACGCTGCTTCTGGTCCATTCTGGATCAGAGCAGAAAGAGATTCGAAGGAAGAAGCATAAGAAACGAAGCACAAGAACCAAAGCCTTCTCATGGGTTAAGCCTGCTCCCTTTATCAATGCTTTAAAGGCTGCAGAACAAAGTAAAATTTAAGGAATAATAATCACTGACAGAGTTAGCTTTACTTCTTATTAATCATCTAAAAGTGAAATGAACTCTCCGTAGAGCCCGAGAGGAGCTGGAGGCAGAGAGTGTCACAGTGAAAGGAAGAGTAGCTGCAGCAAACTCCAGCCTGCAGACTCCAAAACCGACTGTCAGCTGGACTTGACATCAAGGCAGATTTTCTCAACCCTTGCACATCCTCCCTTCATCTCAGCTTGGAGGCCTGGCCCTAAAATCTCACGTCACAACACTGTATTGCGGAGCTGCTGCGTGACCGTCTCATCGGCTCTCCCCAACCGTACGGTTTCGGGACTGTCTGGATCAGGTTTCTAGGTCAAAGTCAGCCCCTTCCACTCCCTGGCCTCAGCTTCCACCCTTTGAAAGGCAAAGCGGACTCGGCAGCAGTGTCCACCCTGTGAGCCCTTTCGTGCCACAAACCTCGGGATGCTGTGCAAGTACAGAAGCAGGCGTACGAGCTCCGTGGTGTTGCAGTGGGGGTTCAGCCAGGCTGTGTTCCTCGTTTCACCACCGTCCGCTATGTTCGTCTGGTAGCTGTAAAAAAAAAAAAGGGGGGGGGAGGAAAAAAGTCACGCGAGGAAGTCAACGGAGCCTGGTTCCTGGTGTGTAAGCCTCGTATTCCCCTGCTACCAGCCCATCACCTTCCTGGAAATGTGCCACAGAACTCCATGTGGTGCGTGTTGCAGATTGTGATAGGCTGGGAAGACACTTCCAAAATACCCAAATGCCACCCCAGAGTGAAGTAGCTGAGCTCTGCTTGTCTTTCTCTCCTGGTAGTGTTAAATTCAGACCGCTCTCTTCTACCTAAACACACATTCTTTGTAAAACATGACTGAAGCTGGCTAACAATAATCCAATCTAGTGAGAAAAGCAAAAGATCTCACAAAACATTATTTATCTCGAGATAAATAAATCTCACTTCCGCTTCTGTTACAACATTCACATTGCTGGCAGTCGAGATAACGCAGGTACGCTGAGGAAAGAGAAACCCCTCTGCTTCAGTTAGCCAGGACAACAGTTCTCCCCAATTTCCAGAAGTCCCAACTCACAGCTTATCACAGGAACCAAGTCTATGAGCTCCCCAAACTCAATGACAGTCTGGCTTTAGCCATGACATGCACCAAGAACTCTGAAAAAAGGGGCAGAGCGGTGCCATTCCTGAAGTTATATCCAGCCTCCTCTCTAGATGCAAAGAAGAAGCAAAGAGCAGACAGACACATTGCTTCAGAGACCCTGAGCTGACTCTCGAGTGACCAGGGAGCTCTGTGTTCCGGGGAACGGGAGGGACTACACCTCTATCGTGTGAAAAGTCCTTCATAAGAGCAGAAGCCGTTTCCTGCCATGTAAACCCTGTGAGAGAGAAGGGGGAAAAAGTCTCAAGCACAAGACAAAACCAGAGGTTTGAAAAAAGCTACGTCCTTCTGTCTCTTCTATTGCTACCACAGGAGATACTGTCCTGGACCACCTCTCTCCTCATCCCAGGGCCAAGCACGTGAGGCGTTGATGGGTAAAACAGCTACAGATGGACAGCCCCGAGCACAGAAATCTGCCCCGGTGTGATCTCAATCTGTCACTTGAGTAAGGGCCACAGACACAGATGGGCATCGTTCAGAAAGTGGGGCTTTCTCCCTGCCAGGGACCAGAGCTGTGACACAGGCTTTCTCCTGCTAACAGCAGCGACAAGTCTTTCATTGTCTGCGTGATTCAGGATTACTCCTGAAACATTCTATTCTGGACACTGTATAATCGAAGAGAAATTACAAAAATTTGACTAATATATATTGTTTCATAAGCTAAAGGTATCGCCAGAAAATAAAAAAAGCGAAGCACTCAAGTACTGGCTTGATAACAGGGTTCAGTAAAAGCTTTCTCACTCCAAAGCAATTTTTTTTGTCCATCAGGAAGGCTGAGCAACACCAGAACTTGCTTAAACCTTGAACTTCCATACAGGAGCTTTGACCAGGTCAAAAATTCAACCGCAGCCACCAAGGCTAGGTCTCCGACAGTGGCAGAACCAGATGATTCAAAAGTGGAATGCAGAATTGAAACTGTCCCGAAAGGAAAATTTCTTCTTAATTCCATCAGCTACTAGTTTACTAATTAGCTCTTACTCACTATTTATCATAAAGGTTCTCCCTTCTAACATAATTATTATATCATTACCAAAGTCCAACAGAAAGCATTTAACTGAGAGGCGAGCGCATTCCCTCAGGTGTGAGGATTGCCCACTGAAATCCAGAGACACGCACAGGTGTCAGTCAAATCTGATACTTCTGCAGAAGATGGGATTCCTCCCCTAGACAAAAAACTTCTGTGGAAGCAGTCTCAAACCCAAACCTTGCCTTTTCGATGCATTTCAAGGGCACACCCCTTCGTCCCACGCTCGAACAGATCCACCTTGTTTAAGTTTTACGTTATGACAGGAATTCACGACAGAGGAAACAAGCAGAGCACCAGATCACAAAGTCAGGCTTCTGTAACAGCACGGACAACGAGCTTCTCTTCAGGATCCCTCTCAAATTCTAATTTTTTGGCTGTTGTACACACCCTAAAACACCCACCCTGATAAGCAGATCCCAAGCTTAGAAATCTTCCTTTGGAGTTTGCTCTTAACAGTTTACCTACTGATGTGAAATTACACGTTTGAATGTACCATAATTCTGCCCTGCACTTGGTTTCTCATTTTGCTTTCTTCCAGAAGACTGAAAAAAGTCTTATTTCCCTCTCCTCCTTCCCTGCACAAAGCTGTTTACACCTCACCTTTGAGTTCCTCTGTGGCCTACTCCAGGTGATCCTGCTCCGGCAGGGGAATTGGACTAGATAATCTCTAGAGGTCCCATCCACCCCGAACATTCTATGATCTTATGACATCAATAACCTTCCAGTCTCTTGCCATACGACATCCAACTCAGCTACAAGAAAGAGTTGCCACCCCCTCCCGCACCACCTCCAATATTCACCATTTCTATTTTTGATTTTTCAACTCCTAGGTCACTCCCCAGCTGATGGAATGCAGCGATCTTCGTGCCCTGCATTGGACAACCCTCTCCCTGGCTGTGGAAGGAAGGGGCTGCTCACCCAGACGCTGCCAAACGGCCGCTCCGCGCTGGAGAGGTAGATCTCACTTCCTCTGCTTTACTTCCTATTTGGTTAAAAGACAAAGACCTCTTTTGGGGGCCCGGCACATCGAGCGGTCCCAGCTGCTCCGTCCAACAGCCTCAGCTTTGTTTACCGCTCTGCCAGTATTTGTCCCGTTGCAGGTTTTTATCTGCAGCAATTCGATGCTCGCTGCTGTATCAGATGCAAACACTGAGCAACATTTGACCTGCATCTGATCACGGCAGAACAATTCTGGGAAGTCCCCCCTCGGTAGCTCGTTCTGTCATCTGCTCTTTAGCTACGCTATCACTCATCCCGTGTGCTGCTCATCCACCATCCATCGGGATACTCCTTTCAACACTATGTGTCACAAAATCAAACGTTTCCTAAAAATCTATTCTATCTGGGCAGCTACATTTAATCAACTCAACCTCTAATTACCATGAATAAAACTGGTTTTACAAGAGCTCTGTCAAACAGCATCCTCTACAGTCCTATCCTTTAATTATCTACCAAGTGAATCAAGCCCCTGTTGTTTCGACCAGGGCTGATGTCAGGCCCACCAGCCCATCATTAGCTGCACCCTCACTCTTCTCTTTTTGAACTACCAGCATGAGCACAGGGATTTGGCATTTCTGACTCACAGGCACTTGGTTACCATCTGGAGATTTCTGGGAGCAACTTAGGAGAGGCAAGTTCAACTTCTTGTCCTTCCCATCCAGAAACTTCAGAGGATTCGAGAAGCGTTGCTTCTGGAGAGGTTTGGGGTAAAATGAAACGGAACCGGCGCCAGTCGGCAGCGCTGCAAACAGCAGCTCATCAACCTCGCTCTCCTACAACCCACGCTTCCCAGACACGTTCTGGCTCAGCCACTCACCGGGCAGGCAGGCAACTCCGCTCCTGAGCACTTCGGGGTTCACATCCTTGACTATGGTGGGTGCAGACCGACCACCCCAGGCAATCCCAGGAGCTGGGGATGACGGGGGACTAACGGCTGTCGAGGTTTCCTCTGAGGCACTGACTTTGCTCACTGGTTTCGACTCATCTGTGTCAGTTGCTTCTTTTCTCGTCTCTGCCCCTTCCGACACCATCCCTGGAAGACAAGCAGTGGTTAGAAGGTAGAGCAGAGCTCCATCCCAAAGGTAAGTACCAGACTGGGGAGGGATGTGCCTCCAAGCCCCAGCGCTCTGTGGTTCCTCCAGTCCTCGTGCCAGCAGCACGCATGCTCCAAAAGTGATTATGGCATTCATACGACCGTAATTCTAAAAGAATAAACCAATTTATTGTGCAGTACGAGTTACAAACCAAACCAAACCAAACCAAAACCCCTCAGTTCAGATCACGATTACCGTAGTCAAAGCCATTTTTAAAAAGTAACGTATCAGGCAGGACATGTCTGCTCACGGCCCGAGAGTCTCGCACAGCGCCCGCCTCCGGCTCAACTCCAGCAGCCCAAGCGTGCTGAAGCGATAAACCCGCTCCTGACAGGGAATACAGAACTGCTCCCCCAGCACCACTTTCTGAGTAGTTCCTCAAAATGTGAAGTCAACTCAGGGTTGACAAATCAGCTGGAAATTGGCCAAAAGAGACCCTGTTCTGCTCGTCCGGGCTTTTCTTAATTAACAGCTAATGTGAAAGGCAGAAACTTAGTTTAAACCCCTGAAGAACAGGATGATTGCACCAAGCAGCTCTGCTTGAGAGCTGGAGAAAATGTCTCCTTTGCCTGACACTTTGGCACTGCGGTACAAGTTATCAGAATCAATTAATTCTAAAATTAAGTATCTTAGCGACTACATGGAAACTATGCTAGTTTTACCAAGTTTCTATTTTTTCTGTAAAAGTAGCTGGAGAGAAGGAAAAAAAAGATATATATACCTACTGTGTAAGAAGTATTATTCCCCATTTCCCAACATTATAAGAATTATGAGCCAACAAAACGTCTTCAAGAATACGTCTTTAGCGTCCTAAGCACACAGCCAGGCCGTCCCACTGTTTGGCAGGCAGATACACTAAAGAAAAGGCTGTATTTAGGTGTAAATCCTGATTCTCCCATATCTACCACCACCACCAAAAAAAAAAATCAGTCTTTCTTCAGTAAAAATAAAAAAGACCGGAGTATTTATTCACTTGCTGTGAAGTCAGACGTTTTAATTGCTATTCAAAACTGACTTCAGCCATCCTCCCTTCCTGCTGCATCAACAACGCTGACACTTGACTCAGTTTATTTACTAACAGATTCCAATACTTCATTAAAGAGCAGGACCAGGAACAAAGCACTCCTTGAAGTGGCTTTCAATACAAGTTTTAGCAGTGAAGGAGTCGTACAGGTTGAGGCTCAGCCCAAACTGCTTTCAAAATTGCCAAAGCGGGCGAGAGAAGAGCCCTGAGCAGCATGGCTCACCGCGCAAAATGAGCCGACAGCTGGAGGGGAGGGGGGAAACGAGGAGGGGCTCCAGAGCTCTGCACCGTCGAGGCCATGATGGAGTGAGCTGCTCAAAATTCTTCAGGAACAGCCCTCTTGAAGGAACATCCCAGGTCAGATTCTGCCAGGTAAGGTGCTGCGATGGATTTGTGGGGCTCTGTGCAGTTCTGGGACGCATCAGAGCTCAGTTCTGCTGCTGGTCCCACCTCAACCTCCACTTCCCAGCGAGGCAAAAGGTCCTTCCCAAAGGATCTTCCCAAAGTAGCATTTTCGGGGGGCACTGATCACCTGTAGATGGGTTATCTTGAAGATCAAGTCGTGCCCCAAAGGTTTCAGGGTAAGGGCCAAGAGATTTTTAGGAAAAGATAGAATCATCTTCTCAAGGAGGGGAAAGACCTGGCAATAAGCAGAACCACAGGGTTTGAAGGAAAGGAATCTGTACGAAATGAAGAAAGTCCGCAAAGAGGACCGAAAGGCATTCACATAAGACAAGAAAGGGAATACAGCTATATTGAAGGTGCCATGGGAGGGCAAGAGAAAGACATAAATGTACATAGCAGGCCTGTCCTGGCTGTCTGTTAGGAATGAGGCAGCAGCTCCCAAAAGCCGGAGAAGAGAAGCATTTTCTCAGCCCATCAGACAGAGACATGGAATCAGGGCTTTTCAGCCCCAGGGAAACCTCATGGGAGTCGCGCAGCCTCCAGACTCCGTATGTCTTGCCCCAACAAACCTCCTTCCTAAGCTTCTCAGGCTCACTTCGGATCAGCAGGCCCCACCTCTCTCCCAAGAGGCCCAAGCCCACTGTTTGGTATTTGCAATCCCAGGGTGGAGGCACTTACCGAAGCGGAAATTGTAGAATGCGGAGGATTACATCAAAAAGCAAATGGAGAACCAGGACATCTGAATTTGCCGTGTTTGCAGGTTCCACCTTTCCCCGAGGTGAAGGAAGTGGTAGAGGAGGATTTGCTTGTGTGCATTTCAAAGAGACATTAGCATTTTTCCTGCAAATTGCCCCGGCACCAGGATCATCTATGCTAACATCACCTAGTAACAGGGAACAGGACGCCCTAACAGGTGCTGCTGAATATGCCCCAGTGTGGCTTTTCAGCCCATTTCTTGACTATCAAGATATTTTTCCAGCCTCAAAACACAGCAGGAGTTCTTTCCAGAGCTGCAAAGTTTCAAACTTCGCTTCCGCTTCAAGTTAGTTGTTAGAGAGAAAAAAACACTGTCACATTATCTGTGAATGGAAGCAGCCTACATTTTAAGCCACCGACGTGAAACGGCTCACATTCGACTCAAAACCTTTCTATGTCAGATCGTATTTCTGTAGGGAATAAGCTCACTGAGAGCAGGAAGAAGGAGGGGAGAGAGTTAAAGGGCAAGGGGAAATGTGCACACCCAGCAAACTCGGATGCCCCAGTTTGGAATGTGTGTTTTGACATAACCTACAATATCTGCCACAATAAGCAAGCTCCTCCACCTCCCACAGAGCAAATCGTGCCTCTGCCCACTGCCACCGAGGTGCGAATTGCAGATCTGGATCAACCGAGTAAAGCTGAGGCTTTGTTGGTTTTTTTTTATAGTTCAGACAAGATACCCTCAGTTTCCAATCACAGCAGCAAAACAACACAGTTAGAGAGAATTTAACTTGCCTACAGACTGGCTGGCGGGAAAAGAAAAGTCCATTTGTAGGACATGTGCTTCACTTTGTCTCGTTTTATCTCTGAATTATCTTATTACTATATCTCTGAGGGTTTAATGAGGCTAGATAAGGGGATGGCTTGTTTGGATCTCAAAGCAATCAAAAGTAATTGAATGGATTAAGCTTATTACAGTTGCAGCTGCAGTGTTTAAGAAACACTCTTGGCATTAACAGACATTTGAGCTGCCCTGTGCCTTAAAGAGTCTGGTTGGTTGATTTGAGAGGGAGGGATCCTGATGATTTAGGTTGTTTCTTTTGCTTTACAAACTCTGAGACAATAAGTTTGGGGGTTTTTTTTAACTGCAACACCATCAGAATTGGGCCACGAATGTCAGTTATTTCAGAATTTTCCTCAGAAACGTTTAAATTGTCTTTCATTAAAAACAAACTCCACGCACATACATCCTCCCCCTCCCCGCAGAGGGGTCTGTCATTGCTGAAATCCGCAGCGGCGGCCAAGACTCGTCCTGCAGCGAGAACATCACACTTATTATCTCACACACGAGCTGGACCCGGCTAATTTTAGACAGATGAGCTGGGAGCACTGAAGAAGCAGCCACTAAAGGCACGAGGGAAGCGCACACCCGCCTAGGTTTTCTGAAGTCCTGTGCAAACATTAAGTCAAGCTAGTTTCAGCTCGGTCAGGGGAACAGTTATTTACCAGTACACAGCCCCCAGGAGCTTGGGATAGGCAAAAGGTGACCTTTTTTCCCCTCTCCCTCCCCGTTTGTGGTGGCAGATGCTCAGAGAGACACACACTTTAGGAACAGAAACTTTAGAGCTGACCCCTGCATTTCACAGCTTGCCACTCCACCAGAAATGCCTGGCACTCGCAGGCTTGCATAACGATCTAAAACATTTTGGGGCAGGTGTTAATAAAATTTCGGTTTTGTCAACACACCCTTTCGCTCCTTTAGGAGGTCACCAGGTAAAAGGTGACTTTCGGATGTTTGAGAAAGTAGCTGTGGTTGCAGCCAAATGGAGTAGTGCTGTAGTAGGTGACATAGGCTTTTCTTCACAGAATTTAGGACCAGCACAAGCATTGTACCTCCAGCCCGGCCCAGGACAACCCTTATACCTCCAGCTCGGCCCAGGACAACCCATTATCGATCTATTCCTCCACAGGGTCAGTCACGCTCCAGCAACGTGGTCCTGTCCCTCCGACCCATCCAAGAGTCCTTCCTCACTCTTAGCATTTCAAGCTGGGTAATTTTCCCAGCCAGGGGTCTCGGGGAGTGAGAGCTGTTGAACTGGAATGGCACGTTCCACCCGCTCCCGCCACACACAGGCTCCTCGATGCGATCTGCATATCTAGCTACAGCTTTCCCGACTCAGCAGAGCGAGGCAAAGCCAACATCGTGTCCGTGTGGTCACACAGGGCGGTGTGAAAGGCAGAGAGAC
>NW_009729232.1:0-8160 GCF_000703405.1 Apaloderma vittatum | reverse complement strand
GATTCCTGCTGGAGCAGCACGGCTCCAGCACAGGAAGCCAGGCAGCAAAAAGTCTGGGCAATACCAGCTCAAACACATCGTTTGAGTCTAAGTCGGATGTTTAATTTCTCCGTGCTCTCCCGTTCTAGTTAAACAGCTCCTACTTGAAACAGAAGGAAGCTGAAGAAAGCCTGCCGGAGGGGAAAGGAAAGAAGCAGGGGGAATACCTCAACTCTGCAGTTTCCTTCTTAAATCAGTTACCAGCACACCTATTTGCTGATCTTCAGGTCACGTTACACAGCGAGTATTTCGCTGTTGCATCTACTGCTGCTTCCTTTCGCCACAACTATCTTCCTAAAGCACATTTTCAACTACAAGAGATTCGCACAGTTAGCCATTCTCTACTCGCACATTCCTACTGCGTGCATCTGTAACGTGTGCGCGGTGAATGGAACGGGTGGAGGTCACCAGCAATCAGATTAACTGAAATTAAGTCACTTACACTGGAACTTTTTTCTCCACTAACGTAAATTTGCAAAGAACTATTAAACAAAATACCTACAACAAACCCACCTGTGAAGAGAACGCTGATTTCAAGCCACAAAAATGACAACTTTATCACTCTCCAGTAGTTTGTGCTTTTGCCCCAAAGCCTCCCAGCAGACATACATGTCAGCGGCACCTCGAGGACTTTGATTTGATCCACGTTATCAAATCGACAAACCCCTCGTTGCTTTACCTTTAGGGGATGATGTCCCAGAAGCTGCCTCTTGGTGGGAGTCCGTACGCTCCTCGGTGGGGCCCGAGGACACTGGTGCAACCTCCAGTTCCTCTTCAATGGATTCCAGTGTTTTTAAGGCCGCAGACTTTGACCTTTCCCCACAGGGAAAACTTCCCTGGTTCTCTTCCCTTCTCTGCAAGTCCCCTCCTGCAACACACTCCAGGTTCAGCGCAGAGTTCTCTTCGCTTTCACAGCCCTCGTTTTCTGCCTGTCTTTGTGGTTCCTCACACCTCTCTCCAGACGTCTGCGTTCTGAACTGACCTGAGCCTTCTCCTCGTGCATCAGGGCCCACCCAAGAGTCACCGTTATGTAACTGCTCTGCCGTCTGATCAGCCTCTGTTGACAGAGCAGTTTGGAGTGGTGCAGCTTCTTCAACCTTCTTATGCTGACAGGCACAGACCTCTTGCTTTTCACCATCCGACACGAGTCCATCTGTAGGAACCCTGACTTCAGAACAATCGTTATGACTGGTCTGATTCTCATTTAGAGTCAGTATTTCTTCAATCTCTTTGACTTCTTCCAGGCTGTCCCTTCTTCCCAGCTCAAACGCATCTACTTCTCCTTGGTTCTGCTCTGGAGGATTTAATGGAGAATTAAAACTTGCTTCCTGATCGCTGCCGCAAGCGTCAACTGCTCCCAAATCTGCCGTGTGCCCTGAAGGGGACCCTCTCTCCACGCCTGTGGCTGAACTCTCAGGTGTGATAAGTGACGTAGTGGCCTGGACTGGTGCAACACTTTCACTGACACTCTGGCAAGAAACATCAGCACCTTCCTTCAGCGTGGAATGCGGTCCCAAAGGCTCTAGGACAGAAACAGGAGAGGTGCCCATCTGTGTCACCTCATTTTGGCCCTCGGTCAGTGGTTCTCCATGTATCACCTCCTCTTTAGCAGCAGTAGCATCCTGAATTGTTTCTGGGCTCTGCTCTGATGTTTCAGCACCAGGATTTCTGCTAGGACCTTCTCCTTCCACGTTTCCAGGAGCACCAGGCGTTGGTGCTTTGCGGTTGACGCCATCTCCAGCACACGTGTCGCTGTGGCTGCACAGCGCGTATTGCCAATCGATGGAGTGTTCGCTGCGGGTCTCCTGCTCTGCAGGTGAATCCTCTGCACTGCAGGCAGGAGATTCAGCCCCAGGAAGGCTATTCCCCATGTCTCCAGGACCACCGGATACCAGCTGGCCTTCTGGGCACAGCTCTCCGCCTGCCATCATTCTGTCACTTGCCAACAGAACCGCATTTTCAAGAGCTTCTGCAGAAGAAGTCCTCAGAGCGTCCATCTGACAGTGCTCCTTTTGCATACGTGCTGACTGAACTAAGTTCTTGGAGTAGGTACTGTCCTGAATGACAATAAACTTGTGTTTGCCTTTAGACACATTCACTCGCGTTCTGGGCTGCGTTAGGTAATTTAAAGCTAGCGACTGGGTTAAAGAGCCTGTCTGTGGCCCAAACCTGGGCAGTGAAACTTCTGTCAACTCAACGTACTCCCCTTCAAGGTCACTTTTCAAGTCGTCTTGAGGCACAAGACTTGGACAGACACCATTGACAAGAGCTTCGCTTAACTGCGGAGCTGTGCTGCTCGCCACCAGGCTGGCTGGGTTTGGACTTTGTTCCTGTAGATACTGAGATCCTAGGTCTGGTGAACTGCACTCAGCATGGTCCATAGGGAGGCACAAAACTGAACGTTCCTCTGTTGTTTCCGGAGAGATGATATTGGTTTCAATTATTTTGGGTTTATTTATAAATTCAGGATTAACCACTTTATCCCAGGGGATGCGAAATATTTTATCATCAGTGGTTAATAAACAATTTTCCAGTGCTATACCCATCCGCTCTCCATTGAAAGTACTCAACCATTCCAGGGTAAAAATAGAGGTATAGGAAACTTCTGGAATCACAACTTCCTCTACATTATGCCTGTCTCTTGCCAAACATTTCAACACAATTCGTGGAGACTTCTTCAGATAGGGGACCACCTGCAGGTAGAAGTCACCAGGCTTCAAGATTCGCCAGTCAATGGAAGCCAGCTGGACTACAATCTTCTCGTGGATACACAGGGGCCAGCCCTCGTGGCGAAACAGCAAGCCACAGTACTGAACCTATGGAGAAAAGAGAAAACATTTTCAGCATCGGAAACGGACCTCGGCTCCAGCTTTTGGACAACAAAGATTAATGCCTCTCTCTTCCACAGCTGCAGCAGTAAGACAGTTCAGCTGAGGGTCTTTGGTTATTAGTGTAGGGGAGTTTTCCATAGCGAGGTCTTCTCAGCAAAAAAAAAAAATCAGAAATGAGAAAAGCTATTAAGACAAACCACCAGCATCCTGGAATTTGAATATGAACTAATCAGCTGCCAGAAGTCTCAGCCCTGTTTTAAAGCCGGGTCAGCACAAACAAGTAGAGGTCTAAGCCCAGCGTAAAGAAATCAGCTCTCACCTCCCAGTGCTCAAGCTGGGAGACCCTGTCTCTCCCTCACCTCTGACTCATTCGAACCGACAAGACTGACTAAGAACATGAAAATTCAGACCCTACAGCATCTCTACCCAAGTGCTGTTAGAGAAATGTGGGCAGAGAGCAGTCTGCTTACAACACACGCACAAAACCCACCACTCTGAACTAAACACCATCCACAGCCTTAACAGAGAAGGTGGCAAGTAACCGGCATCATTTCCAGGGCATCCACAGCGAGCTATGGGTTGTACCAGGTACACCCGATAGCAGCCTGCCAAAACGCTTTGCTGCTGAGGGGAGGCAGAATGAAAATGTCAAGGTGTGTCTGAGGATCTCTTTTTATTCCCTAAACATGCTCTGCTGGAGTACGCAGAATGTTCCACCTAATTTTGGTTAAGCCAAATTGAAGAGCATGTAGACAGGTCAAAAGCGTCGCTCATCTGGTGCCAGCAAGAGCCTACACGAAGGTAAGTTACATGGGGTGCAGCAGCAAGGGATGGCTGCAACCTACCAGCCAACAGAAGGAGATACTGTGAAGACAAAGCAGGAGAAAGGAGGCAGCAAATGAGGAAACTATGGCAGAACCATAGAAAAAGGCAGCAAGTCGCACCAGCAAGCTACAAGGACCTACACTTAGCACACATGGGATTTCCTCGTTCCCCCAACATCTCAGACAAATCCTAATGAAGTCAGAGGACTTTCATGGCTGAACTGACTTGACTCAATTACTTACAGTTTCATCACAACTTCAAAAAACTAAATTTTGAACCTTGAACTTCATTCTGTTTGGGTAAAGTGATTTACACTGAGCCATGACACAAGCCATCAGTTTCAATGACTACTTTCATCTTTCTCTGTCAGGACAAGGGTTTAGGTAGGATTCGCCTGCACTGGATCCCATACTTAGAGAGCTGTCATGTGGGAGCACAAAGATTTTACTATTGGCAGCATTAGACCTCAAAAGTTTTATCTTATTTCTCTTACACGTAGAAGTCTTGATAGAGAAAGCAATTTATAAAAACACTGTATTCTGCAGCCCAGAGAGGTGAAAGAAAAAATACTTTAACAGAAATATTTTGCCATATAGCAGAGAAACCAGAGAACGGGAAGGAAGATCCTAAATCCTCACATACCCTGAAACAACAGGTAATGCCCATCAAGTAATTTCTTTCCTATGTTCATCAAGCTTCACCTTCAGCCTAGCCAGGTTTCTTATCCTCACCGTACTTGTCGCAAAGTTGCTCAGAGGTTCGAAAGCCTCAGTCCTTCCAACTCAATAATTCCACCTCCTCAACCCTGGAGCTTATTCTCTGGATGCGTTCCCATTGCTTAAAATTACTAAACCTTCGCACATCTCCCTTGATCAGCTCTTCAGCCTGCCCAAAGCACCTCCTTGGGGATGCTTTTTTTTCCCCCTAAAAAACAACACACATTTCTTTGTTCCACTTTTTCAACTCAATAATTCCACCTCCTCAACCCTGGAGCTTATTCTCTGGATGCGTTCCCATTGCTTAAAATTACTAAACCTTCGCACATCTCCCTTGATCAGCTCTTCAGCCTGCCCAAAGCACCTCCTTGGGGATGCTTTTTTCTTTTCCCTAAAAAACAACACACATTTCTTTGTTCTACTTTTTCATTGGGCAAAGCATTGCAAAACACCGCGTACAATGGCACCGATGGCTCCCGGCTGTGCTAGAAGGACATCTTAAAGCTTCTCTTCCAGTCGTGCCCCTGCTGTAACCCTGCTAGTTTTTCCTTCCAAACTGACGAACGCCAGCTCACAACAGAAATTCTGCCTGTCGCTTTGTGAAGGCACACACCTGCCCTCCGAGTCGACCGTTACAAAAAAGTTCAGTACCAAGTTTTAGAGCTCATCTTGCGCAATACATTTATCACCCTCCTCCTCCTCCTCTAGGCTATTACTCACGGCTCCCAGACTGGTTTCATCACAAATATCTGTCATATGCATACTCTTACTTTTTATGCCAAGGTCATGGATGAGAAGTAGTGTGTGTCTCATGACTCCTACCTCCAACTCAGTTTTCACTGCAGTACAAACACCCTCCCTTTCACCAGTTTGTTACCCACCCTGCAATACTCGCATAAACCTCCAACCCTTTGACACAGCAATGAACTTTCTGTATGGCTCCCTCAGAAATCCTTTACAGAAGGGATCAGACAGCAAAAGTTTTCTCTCTAGAGAGAGCTGGTTCATGCAAAAGGCTGGTCTTAATGCTACCTGCCATGGAGCAAACCACATGAAAAAACATTACCCAGTTTTCAACAGGTCAGTGAATTCAGTCCTTGCTCAGTGCGTGTTGTTGTACGCTCAGCTTGTTCTCTGTATTTTGTTACTAGCCCTGACTTAACAGATTCAATAAAAATCCCTGTTATCAGACATTCAGCATTACATGGTAACTTCTCTCACATTCCAGGATGGAGACGAGCCAGTCCCTTTTCTTCGACGTAGTCAATCCCAAACCCATTTCAGTCACGGCAGTTTTATTTCTGTTCACTCACTGCAGCTGCCTTACTGTTGCCCCTACACGCTGCATCGCTACTACACCAAATCTTACTTTAGTTTTCCTTTGTCTGAAGGATCATATTAATATTACCTTTATATTCTAACTTTGAACTTAGAGCTGACCCATTTCCCTTCCTTTTCTCTTTCTATTAAGTTAAAAAGCCCCACAACCTAACACAGGGTTGCTTGGACTTCCCTCAAAGGCACGGGGAGCTAAGCTTTGCAGTCTGACGTTCTTAAACTTTTGGATCTCTAGGACACAGATGCTTCTACATCTCCTTTCTTACACAGCACAGTTAAATTCAGCTAACCGAGACCTCCTCTTGCAGGACACAGTTTCCAGAAGTTCCAGAAGTCTCAGCATTTCACAGATTTTTCCACCAAGCTCAATTCATGCAGCTCCTCAGCCAGTAGAGCTTGGATCTCCTACAGAAGTGCCTGAGCCAAGTATTTTGTACGTAAGGTTTTAAACAGAAACAATTTGTGGTTTTCCATAAGAAACTATGCAATTGCACCTTACGCCATACCAACCCCTCCTCTTCCATTAGAATATCGCCAAGTTGATACATTAAGGCCATCTGTACCATTGAGAAGAGGCAGACACGCACAAAAAATTAAAAATTATCAGTTCCCAAACTACTATAAAACGTTTATATGACTGAAAAGTGAGAGATGCAATCAGCAGTAGCACAAACGTAAAGCTGAACTGCATCTGCACCTACCTGGCAGAGTTTCTGTTAAAACCTGGATGCAGAGTAACCTATTTGGGGGGCACTCACACATTAAGAAATTCGAAACCCAATTTCACCACTTAGATGACCTGTCTGCCTACTGACTGCTGAGGAGAAGAAAACTCAGCAATAAAATCACCAAAAACCAAAATGTATTCAAGTTTCTGGAAAACCCTAAAAAGCCACAGTCTAAACTGCAGTAAGAGGTAAAGTAATGGCCAAGCAGGAATCTGAGTCTTTCAATAGCCTAAACATTTCAGAGTGCTAGGACTTTAGAAGTGAGGCATCCTCACACTGCTCCTGCTCCAAAAAGCACCTTCAAAGGGAAGATTACACGAAGAGGCTTATTTCGGTTGTTTTAACAATTCACTCTGAGGCTCAAGTATTTGCTTTTCTCGTGTCCAATTGCTACAGAGCCAAACGAGGCTCGTCAGTGGAGTGCCAGGAACAGAGCCCACACCCAGTGGCTGCAGCCAGGAATAAAGCTGCCTCTGAGGAAAGAGACGGGCATTGATGACAAAGATGGCACAAAGGTGCTCCTAGAGCTACAGGGATGGCTAAGCTGGAACACATCCACAGGCTGTTTAGCCCCGGCTGTCACCTGAACGCCAGGGGCAAAATCCAGCTTCTTAATCTGTGCTGAGCAGAGACCTGGCCCCGGCATTCCCCTCCACACACCCCTCTCCAGCCCCTGGGGATCACACGGATTTTAAGATGCCAAGCCAACACACCGATGACCTTGTCTAATATCTTACAATGCCACTTACACTTCTGTTACTGCAAAGGCTGACAAAAGATCTGTCTCTCTCTCGATTTCCTGCATTCATTCAGGAGTTGCTTCTTCTCCCTTTAGTGCCTTCAGGAAAAGCTCACACAGACCAGCTGAACTACAAACTAAGGAGGAAACATCGCTTTTGTTTAGACTCTCTAAAAAGTAAAGCTTCTAAAGAACAAAAGAAATAGTCCTGTGAATTCAGACAGCAAAGATAAAAGAAGGGGCACACAGTCGAGGTTTGGGGAAGAGAAGGGGTTCACAACAAATGAACTTTCAGCAGCAAAAATCCAAACAAGTAGACTTCTAAATAAAGTATGGAATAGCCAGGATCCACCTCTAGAGACAATACAAGGTACCTAGAACTTCCCTTTATCTCCCTATCTTGCCACTGTGATAATACAAAATTACAAGTCAAGGCCAGAAAGGGTCACGAACAAAGGAGAAAAGGCTCAAGGTGTCCAACTGTACTCTTTAAGAGGCCTGTGCCTGCATTCTGCCTCTTGCTCTCCACCCTCCCAGACATTTAACACCACAGAAAAAAACCCTGACACCTGATGCTGAGCCCTGGGCAGCCCTCACTGGACTTGGCTGCTGCACCAGCTCCGTGCCTTGTGACCTCCAGGCAGGCCAAGGAGCACTGGGCAGGCTGTCCCCTATGTCTGGGTCCGTGACAGGAGTGTGGCTCCAAGCACAGGCCCCCGGCCCTGCAGCAGCCCCTCAAACAGCGCTGCATGTGCAGGACAGCCCTACCGGCCTGGTTTTCTCCTCCTGCAAGGCACCTCAGCCACCTCCTTGCCCTCATGTCACCCAGGTCCATGCTGCAGGACAGCCTGGGGAGGCCACCAGCACCCTGAGCTCCTCCGGGGCCTATCACCCTCCCACCTCAGGGATCGCCAGGACCTACCACCCCTACACCCCTCCCACCT
>NW_009729231.1:7895-8104 GCF_000703405.1 Apaloderma vittatum | reverse complement strand
ACAGCGGGTTAGTGACTGCGTCGTGCCTTCGGAGGAGACGTGGTTTCCGCAGGGTTGCGTTTCTTTTAAAAGCAGGGCTGTGAGGGAGTTTGTCCTCCTCGGTAAGAAAACTGTTGTCGTTTCCCGTGTTTTGTTCGCTTGAGTGATAGCGCGCAGTGCCGAGGCGGTTTTGCAGCGGGAGGCCGGTCGTGTCCCGGGGGCGCTCACAC
>NW_009729231.1:6524-7792 GCF_000703405.1 Apaloderma vittatum | reverse complement strand
CGAACGTTGTCACACTTGAGGGACCGGCCTTACCGGGGCTGACCACGGAAAGGAGTTTTAAAAAGCTTCACAAGCCTCTCTGAGCGACGTAGTTCTCTGCTAGTGTTATCAGTGTGTTGCTTTTTATCGCCTTTACTGCATTGCAAATCTGCAGGACTGCACGCTGTAGGAGTGGGAGTGTGGCTCAAGTGTGAGGTGAAGGCTGCGTTCAGTTTAAACTTTGCACCCTAGTATCTGTCACCTCGTTTAGCTAAGTGAAGTGTCCTCATGACTGCTCCTTACGATGTAATTTAGGAGGATATATTTTATGGTATCTTGTTTGCTATTTCTACTCCAATTCTTCAGAATTGTTGTACTACAGAAGTATCAGATGGTGGCTTGATGTCATCCCCCCACGTCCCTTCTCCATTTCTTTACTGAAGTTTTCTCTTTTGAATCAGCTTTCAAAACTGCCTTCTTGGTTTATTTTAAGTGTCCTTCATTGTCTCTCTTTGCCCAGCTGTAATGGATATTGCATTATTTTTTCCTGAGCAGTATGTTAAATTGAGGTAGTTCAGGTAAGAGGACTTTCAAGAGCCATATTAAAGAAATAAGAAATTGGGTATATTATTTAAAAGAAAGAGGAGAAAAAAAGGCCCCAGAAATGCTTGTTGACTTTTACATGACTCTTGAATGTATGTGACTTCAAATACAATTGCAGGCAAAACTGCATTTTTTTGGGTGTACTTCTCAATGTTTGTTTTTTTCAAACTGTCAAAAGTTTAAAGCACTTACGCATTTGTCAAACACATGACTTCGGCATGACACTGAGTGAGTCCCAAAGGAGATAGAAGCTTCTTGGATTGTTTCCTTCTGGCAGGTGACCATCACCTCCTCTCACTCTTGGGGGCCATCCTGCCAGGCTTCATTCACCAACTCTCAAAAAATGAGGGAAGGATGCTCAGCGTGGCTTGTGCCCATTGCCGGCTGGAGGTGTGCAAGTTCAATGTGTGCTCCTCCTCCTGGGCACAGTAATGGTGTGGCCTGTAGTTGATCAGGGACTGCTGTGAAGGTAGAGGTTGTTCCGGCAGCAGGACTGGGAAGGGCAGAAATTGCAGAGGAGGGAGCTGGAGTACCTTTGTGCCTGTGAGCTGTACTGCGTACAGGCACAGTCTTTGTTGGGTGCCATGAGGGTTTCTAGGCTATGAGAGAGACAGTGGCTGAGCTGATTTAATTGCTAGCCTCCACTGCCTTCTGGAACACAAATGGAAGTTTGTTGTTTCTGTGAC
>NW_009729231.1:231-6493 GCF_000703405.1 Apaloderma vittatum | reverse complement strand
TGCTGAAGCACTTCTGTGTAGCAGCTTATTGAGCTGCACATGTGTAAACACTTGTATCAGCAGGGCTGTCGATATAGGTGTGAGGTTTGGGGTGTACCTCTGGGTAAATATGTCTGTACATTTGCAGAGACACAATCAGGTTAGTCCAGTGGTGTGTGTGCACATAAAGTAAAACCGTTCAAGGAACAGTGAAGAATAAGGCCTTTGTGCTGTGCCTCCTTGCCCAGCACCTGGGGTGCAGAAGGGCAGAGACAGTGCTAGCGTCTGTGCATGTGGCACGGCGTGCGAAATGTGTGAGTGTTGTGATTTCTCTTTCCTTTGGACTTTTTATGTTGCCCAGAGTGTTTTCCCCCAAAAAAGGGAAATGACAAGCCTGTCCCTGTGTCGAGTGAGTGTGTGGAGAGAAGAGCGTGTGCCCAGGAGTGTGGAGCCTGCCTGGCAGCACTTGGGCCTGCTTTGAAGCCCCCTCCTGCACCGCCCAGCCTTCCTGGGCTGGAGCCCTTGCTGGCAGGTATGTTTTCTCCTGAAGCATCCCACCGACACTCTAGCAGCCTGTAGCTCCAGGGCAGGTGCTGTAGTAGATATAGCAGCAGAGTCTTCATGTCTTTAGCAGCACTGCCGTGGTGGGTCGGTATCCTCCTCCATCTGCTTTTTTCTATGGTGTCATACCCCATGTGTTGCCTACCACCCTATGCTTGGCTGGAAGGACCCGGCATCTACAAGTGTATCCAGAAGTGTCAAAGTCTCCAGAGATGAGACATTGAATCCTTGATTGTTTGGGATTTGAGATTGAAAAGTAAAAGCTGATATTTTTAGCTTGTGTATCTAAAAATGCTCTTTTTTTATTCCTTTTTCTTTTGTGGTGGAGGGTGTGTAGGTAAAGATGCAGGATCCTGAAGTTACTGAAAAAGAACTGCGAGCTGTTCTTCATTCCTTTAAAAATGGCATACCTTTGTCAGAGCTTCAGAGTGAATACAGATCCCTGACTGGTGAATGGATTCCCTTCAGGCACCTAGGACATGGCACACTGGAAAGCTACTTGGAGAGCATCCCGGGAGTGGTCAGAGTGGAAGGGGACAAAATGGGAGAGGTAAGAATCAGTCACAATTCAGAAATGGCTTTTGTGTTTGTAAATTGTGTGCGTTTCATAACTTTGCCTGTGCCACAGATTTCTGAGAAATGTTGCACACTTATTGTGCACTAATGCTGGGAGAAGTGGAAGTTGTGTCATACACCAAGTGTCCCTTATTCTCCTGCCTCTGCATGCAGACCAGGAAGGTGTGTTTGCAAAAGGTGGAAGATTAAAGGGCATTTTCCCAGAAACGGGAGTTCTGACTGAAATGACAAATTTGTATGTCTATAGACCTGTGGCCCCTGACTCAATATTTCTGACTCTCAGATATTGGTAGGTTGATATTGGTGATAATTGATGTGTTGTCCTGGTGCCTTAGGGAAGGTTAACTCGTCTGTGTGTCTTTTGATCATTTCTTCAAGGAGGAGTTTAGTGTTGTAGTTTTCCTAGAGTCAAACTGTTGTGCATGCTGTTGCGTATAAGTGTGACAGTGCTTCTTTGAGGCTTAGCACTCTTGTTTGTAATGAGTTGTGATGCTGCAGGACTGTGAAGTCTTGCCGAGGTGAGGAAAAGCTCATGCAAGCTAACTTCAGAAAGTGCAGCTTTTTAGAAGAAACTAAAACTGAAAAGTAAAAATCACTAAATAGGACTGGGTTTTAGCTCAAACCCAGGACAGGGGTCTTGATGCAAGTGTTACAACGCCTCTACTTGGCAAGTGTGCAAGGGACAAGGAGTAAGCACAGAGGTCAGTAAGCATAGACGTCAAGGAGAAGAGGTGAAGCACAGCTCAGCAGAGACTATTAGTGTGGTGGGAGAGTTTTCCCTTATTCCTTGGCCTTACAGTGCTTGCCTGTGTCTCCTGGATGCTGCCAGCTTGGAAGCAGCTTGCCAGGACCACAAGCCTCCTTGTCCATACTGTGAAGTTACTGGTTTTGAGTCAGAAGGCCTTCTCTTGGTGGTTGGTATAGCTGGATGACTTGTAAATGATCTGTCTGAGTGGAGAGCTTGAAGCCTCTGCCTTGCTGCAGTTGTGTCTAGGTTCCTAAAGTCTATGTGGACAGTGTGAGAGGAGAAGGCTAGCAGATGCTTTGCCCAGTCCATGGCTGTCACAGCAGTTCTGAGATGTCACTTAAGACTGAGCTCCCTTTTTGGCTCAGCTGGATTGTGTTGGTTAGCTCTGGGGAGTGTGTGTGACGAGAGGTGTTTGAGTTTTGTGCTGATGTCTGGAAATGTTGTTCCCTTGCTGCATTATTACAACTGTCAGTATTTGCCCTTTTGCAGCAGCTACCCAAGTTTGGGATTCTTTTTTGTTTCCTTCATGCCTGCGTTAGATGCAGGTACATCAGTAACAAGGATGGAGGGACTTAGGGAAACATCTGTGATGCTGCGGTTTAATGCTTCCTCATGAAGGCCCTGGCAGATAGCCATCTGTTTCTAACTAGGGCCTTGCATGGTGTAATCTGGTATCCTCCCATTCCCTTGAGAGCCTTGCTTATCCTCTAATACGATGTGTGCCAAGAGCCTTGTGGACTCTTGGATATCACTAGAGGCAGTGCCTCTCTGTGCTTCTCTGTCGCAGCTGTAAGGAGAGAGCGAAACGCAGCTTTAGGAGGTGGGAAAGGAGAAAGATACTAAGCAGGGATCTTGAGATAAATGCAGATTGATTTTGGTTTACGTGTGCCTGTTCCTCTTACCGCTGAACACTGAGCCTTCTTGCATATAGGCAAGATGAACACTTCATGCAATAGCTATATTCTCCAGTTTCCGTACAGAATGAAGATTAGATTCAGTATATAGAAAACACTGCATGGAGACTTCCTCTAAAGAAACTTTGACTTCTGCTCAAATAACTACACCCCTCCGAAGAGAGGAATTTGAAGACTTCTTTACTCTGCTGCAGGTGAATTCATCCACCCCATATCTTTTTATATCTGAACTCATTCTAACTCAAAACATCTTTTATACTAAACTTAAAGTCACTATCATGTGAAAACAAGGGAAGAAAATGCTGAAAGTATTATGTTGAGACCTTGAGAACAGAGAAGGACTGAAGGTGATCCACCCTGCATGCATGCAAAGATTGTAAGGAGAGCTCTCATACACTTTTCTGGAAATGGGCACAGATGGGTGCCTTTCTAAGTACCCGTACAGGACTGCACACAGCATGGTTCACAACCAAGAGAAACTGAATGTCCGCATGCGGTTTAGGGCTGCAATCTTGCTGAGGTCATGGAGAGCTGTAGTGACCAGTCACACAACTGGCCTGCTGCCTTGAATGGACACAGGTTGCTGAGGAGCGTGAGTGCTTCCAAGTGTGAGAGCAGTGTGGATGCTTGGAGTTTTGCCTCGGTTCAGATGATGAGACAGCAAGAACTTATGGCTTATGAGGACAGACCAGTGCATGGATGACATGGTGAATGTCTGTGGAATGCACTGCCCAGGGAAGTGGTGAAGTCACTATTCTTGGAAGTGTTTAAGGAAAAGCTGGATGTGGCGCTTAGTGCCGTGGTCTAGCTGATGTGGTGGCATTGGGTCATAGGCTGGACTTGATCATCTCAGAGGTCTTTTCCAGCCTCTACAATGCTGTGATTCTGTGTTACAAATACCCTAATTGGGAAGAAGTGTTAGATAAAGCAGGTGACGTCTTCTTCTGACAGCTGTAAGAAGACTCACATTTGCAGGGCCTGGTCCTCACAGAGGACTTGAGCACCTGCATACCTGCTGGAGGGACAAGACAGCCAAGCATGATCAATCCAGAACATTTCTGGGAAGTGCTAATAGCAACTTGCTAACACAAGTGATGAGCTGATGAGAGGGGATGTTTTGCTGGATCCAGTTCTTACAAACAAGGAAGGAAGAAGTTGGGGATGTAAAAGCTGGGAACAGTTCTCACTGCAATGACGACAAGCTTGTGGTGTTCAGGAGCCTGAAAGGAGGGCAATAAAACAAATAGCAGTATCAACAAACAAGGGCTTCAGGAGAGAAGACTTTGGCCTGTTCAGCAATCTACTTGAAAGAATGCCATGAAGTACAGTCCTGGAGAAAAGAGTCATCCAGGAGAGAGAGTGGATTTCCAAGGATTGTCTCCTCCAGTTTCAAGAATGGTCCACCCCAACAGTCAGGGAAAAAAAAAACCAACCCAAAAGTAGTAGGAGACATGCATGGATGAACAAAGAACTCCTGACTTAACTCTGCCATTACAAGCATGCACACAAGATGCAGAAGCAGAGTTGGATGAGGTGGAAGGAATAGAAGGACATAATCCAAACATGTAGGGATGGACTTAGGAAAGCTAAAGCCCATACAGAGCTGATTGTGGCAAGGGACATGAAGGACAACAAGAAGAGTTTCTACAGTTATGTTATCAGCAAAAAGATGACTCGGGAAAGTGTGGTCCTGCTCATGAATGGGAATGGGGAACTGGTCTTAAAGGGTGTAGAGAAGTCTGAGGCACTGCTTACCTTCTTTGTCTTGGTACCAGCCATCAGCTCCTGAGGCCAGTGGAAAGTGCAGGGCGTGGAAGGCTTGCCTTCAGTGGGGAAAGTGGGCTAGGAAACATTTTACAAACTGGACATGCACAAGTCCCTTTATCTGTGCAGTGCACTCAGGTACCAATGTTGTTGCAAGACCCTATTGATTACCTGTGGTGCTTTGCAAGAGGTTCCTGAGGACTAGAAGAAAGGAATTATTGCCCTTACCTTCAAAAAGTATGGAAATGAGGATCTACAGGCTCTCTGCCTCTACTCAGCCTCACGAGAGGCACATCTTGGGAGCCTGTGTCCAGTCCCATGGTCCCCAGAACAAGAGAGACAGGGACACACTGAAGCAAGCTCGGGGAATGGCCATGGTAATGGACTGGAACATCTTCAGTGGTGGGCTCAGAGAGCTGGCACTGCTCGTTCTGGAGGAGAGAAAGCTCAGTGGGCTCTTATCCATGTGTATTAATACATGTTGGAAGGAGTAAAAAAAACATGGAGCCAGACTCCATCTCCTGTTCTCAGTGGTATCAAGTGAACAGACAAGAGACAACAGGAGCAAAGTGAATGTCTTGGGTTACAATATGTAACCAAAAATGTGTAATTCTATTTTCATTGTTGAAACGGGTTGGAAGGTATTTTCATTTCTTGTAACTCCAGGGGCAGGTGCTTTCTGTTAATGGGTAATCATGGGTTAATGAAGGGGCAGCAGCAAGGCCACCCTGGGCCCAAAGCTGCCAAGCTATGCCCAGGCCCTGTGGAGCTGCGGCCATTTTTTTCGCCAGAGAGGAGGACTGGACCCAGCCCTGTCGCCACTGGACCCCTCTACCGGATCATCTCCAATGGAGCCGCATCTGCCACTCCAGGAGGACTTTAATTTGGACTTAGTAGGACTTTTTTTTTTTTCCCAAGTCAAGTATTCTGACTTTGTCAGAGTTTCTGGGATTATTTGCGTGTTGTTGTTCTTTTCTCTGTACCATTACCTTTATAGTTTGCAATATTCTTAGTAAAGAACTGGTATTCCTATCCCCATATCTTTGTCTGAAAGCCCCATAATTTCAAAAGTATAGCAATTCGGAGGTGGGGGGGGTTTACATTCCCCATTTCAAGGGAGGCTTTCCCCTGTCTTCTAAACCGAGACAGTGAAATACAGGTAATTGTATTAAAAACGTTAAAAAACCCACAACATTTTTTTATGTTGAGACTGGTTAAAGACTGGAGAACGAGTTGTTGTCCTGGTTGGAGCTAAACAGAACCAGTTCTGTTCAGCGATTTTTACTTCTTGGCTCAGCCTCTTCTAAGAGGCTGCACTTTTCTGAAGTTAACAACGTGTTTTTGCAGACAATGCCTGCTGCTAGCAGTGGTAATGCCTGATGGTTACACTTACTGCCTGGGATTGGGACGCAGAAAGGCTCTTGCTTGTACTTGTTCCTGTAGTGACCAAGACCATTGCTGCATGCCACGCTCAGCATGCTGGAAAATAAAAGGGGTCACAAGGAAGTAAAAGGTTGTGTCTCCAGTTAGTTACAGACAGGACAGGTGACCAACAAGAGTATTCCATTCCGTGTACGTCATATTCAATATAAAACTGAAGGGTCACAGGAGTTTAGGTCTTCTTCCTCATTCTTCTCTTCTGCAGTGACCAGCACACAGGGAGGACTCTGTCCAATCTTCTGCGTTTGATCCCAATCCTGAGTTCCCTTATCCAGCTCCC
>NW_009729231.1:0-217 GCF_000703405.1 Apaloderma vittatum | reverse complement strand
GCTGAACCTGGGACTTCTCTGGTGCTGCCTACTCTGCAGCATCAGTGGGGATTGATATTGGGGGGTGTCGATACCAGTTTTGTATATATGTATATAGTTGACTATTTTTATTATTATTCATTAAGGCTGTTTTAATTTTCTTCTTTTTTTTTTTCAATCTGTAAGTGTCTCTGCCTCATGCCCTTTTCCTTCCTGTTTTGGGAGGGAGAGGAGGTTA
>NW_009729230.1:0-1086 GCF_000703405.1 Apaloderma vittatum | reverse complement strand
GGGATTGTTTAGCCTGGAGAAGAGAAGGCTCGGATAAATATGTATAAACACCTGCCATGAAAGAAAGAAAAAAAAACAGATTGAAACTGTGGTCAGTGGTGCCCAGTGACAGGACAAGAGGCAATGGGTACAAATGAGAACCTGTGAAATTCCATATGAACAGAAGAACTTGTTTACTCTGAGGGTGCCCAAGTAATGGAACAAGTTTTCCACAGAGGTTGTATTGTCTCCCCTTGCAAGTTATTCAAAACATGACTAGACAGAATCCTGGATGACTAGATCTAGTGAAACTTACCTCAAAGATCCCAAAATCCTTCTCTGAAGCCAGTTGATCCCAGCCTGTACTGGAGTGTGAGGTTATTCCAGTTGCAGGACTTGGTATTGCCCTTTGCTGATCTTCATGAGATTCCTCTGTGCATTTCTCTAGCCTCTTGAGGTCTTCCTCAATGGCAGCATAGTCATCTGGTCTACCAACACTCCTCCCAACTTTGTATCATGAGGAAACTTGCTGATGTTGCACTCTATCCCATCACCCAGGTCATTAATGGACAGGTTAAACAACAGGACTGCACCTAATATTGACTCTTGGACTACTACACTAACAACTGGCCTGCAGCTGGACTTTGAGACTCTGGTCACAATCCTCTGATCACAGCAATCCAGTGAGTTTTCATTCCATCCGAGTGTCAAGTTAGCTAGTCTGTAGTTTGTCAACTTATCTATTAGAAAGTGGCAGGACAGAGTTTGAAAAGCCTTACTGAAGCGTCCCCTCATCCACCAGGTCAGTCCTCTCATTGCAGAAAGCTCTCAGGTCAATTAAGCATGATTTCACCTTCATAAATCCATGCTGACTTCTGGAGCAGCTCAACCTCCCTCATATGCTTCTAGTATCTCCTTTTCATCCTCTGTACTCTCAACATGGTTTCACTAGGGGCCAACTGCACCTAATGAATTTGGTGGCCTTCAACAACAGGGTCAGAGTGTTGGTGGATAAGGGAGGGATGACTGATGTCATCAAACTAGACTTGTACAGAGCATTTGACAATCTCCCTCAGAGCATACTGGTCTCAGAAATGGAGACATGGA
>NW_009729229.1:0-855 GCF_000703405.1 Apaloderma vittatum | reverse complement strand
CAGGTAAAACAGATCTGTATTGTGAGTGCAGGTCAAGGTTGCCAATATCTATGAACCCCCCCAAATCAAGCTCCTGCCCAACAGAACAGACAGGGTAAGGCTCTTTGGAGTATCTGGCAAGTGGATTATGTGGGACCATTAAAACCATTCCATGGAAAGAAGTTCATCTTGGTGGGAGTGGAATTAGTTTCAGGACTGACAAGGGCGGTACCAGCTGCCAGTGTTGCTACTGGGGACCAAACTGTGCGAGTGTTGAGTGAGTGGTTTAGCATTTTATCCACTCCTATCTGTATCCAAAGTGACAGTGGGTCACATTTCACTGCCACAGTGGTTCAAGATTGGGCCCGAGTGGAATGTATTAATGGGCTGATTAAACAGCGTGCTGCAGTCTCACGGCCTAAATGGGATACATGGTTGGCCCAAGCAGTTTTCATCATCAATAACCGCTAGGGAAGCTTTGGAAATCCAAAGATTCAGGTATTCTGTCTATTGGAGCCACTCATGGTGAAGCTGCCCTTGATAAGCAATATATGCATGGGTGGCCCTAGACAGGAGTGGGAAAACACATCGTATTAGTGTCTGGTGGATAATTCCAGACTTCTAACTTGAAAACCCAGCCTGAGAGGCTGAGGTCCATCTTTGTGTTCTCTTTCAGGACATCAAAGACAGACCTCTATGAGCACCAAAGGAAAACGGCAGATGTGAAGTACTGAACTGGTTGGCACATGGATGTGGCGTCTGTTCCCCAAATGTTTGATATACCCTCATGAAAGAAGTGTTGGAAGGACCCAGCAACAATTGTTGCACCAGTGGAACTTAGCGGCATTGTTGCCGCAGTGAAAATCATTTGATTTG
>NW_009729228.1:0-61165 GCF_000703405.1 Apaloderma vittatum | reverse complement strand
CCCAGCCACTCCTCCCCCAGTCGATAGCGCTACGGGAGGGTTACTGTGGCCAAAGTGTAGGACCCTGCACTTGGTCTTATTGAACTTCATACCGTTGACCTTGGCGCATTGACCCAGCCTGTCCAGGTCCCCCTGCAATGCCTTCCTACTCTCCTACCCTCCTACTCCAACCCAGTTTGGTGTCATCTGCAAACCTCGTCCAGGTCCTCAATAAAGAACTTGAACAGGACTGGGTCCAGTACTGATCCCTGGGGCACACCACTGGCCACTGGATATGAACTGGATGCAGCACCATTCACCACCACTCTCTGGGCCTGGTCATCCAACCATTTTTTTACCCAGCAAAGGGTGGACCCAACCAAGTCGTGGGCTGCCAGCTTTTTCCAGGAGAATGCTGTGGGAAATTGTGTCAAATGCTTTGCTGAAATCGAGGTAGTCACAGAAGGAGAGAAGGCTGGTCAGGCAGGACTTTCCTTTCCTAAACCCATATTGTCTGGGCCTGATCCTCTGGTTGTCTTCTACATGCTGCTTGATGGCACTCAGGATGATCCGCTCCATAACCTTGCCAGGTTATGAGGTGATCAGTCCTTATAGTTCTGTGTGGGTCAGCCTGGTGATGTGCTTGTGCGTCTGAAAGCTTGTCTGTTACTTGCAGTTCTAGCTTTCCTGTAGATTGTTGAGAGTGACAAAGAGAATAAAAAAGTGATAAAGATATCTAAGTGGGAAACGTAAATAATTTAATTATAGAAGTAAAGATTTTCTACACTGAATAGTGCAGAGAAATGTTCATAAAGGAATCTCTGCCAAATACTAGGGAGGAGGTTTTTTTTGTCATCAGAGCAGCACACTTTAGTGATTAAAATAAAATCTACCACTGAACTCTCCTTGAGCAGGAGGGCAGTCCATGATTAATGGCTCAGTCAGGTTCTTTAGCATTTCTAATCCACAGGCACATAAGTAGCATCTAACTGGTTGCTCACATAAAATTTAGAAAGTTTTTTCACCTTGCATAGGAATGCCTGGTTGCTATCCTTAGATGACTTGAATCATACTATAGAACTGGGCTGCAAACTTTGACATTTACAGTTGAGTGCATGGTTATATAGTACAGAAAACTGTCCGCATAGTAAATTCATGGTGACTGCATACACAGTCTGTATGGAAAGATGAGTCAGACACAATCTAAATATTCCCAGTGAATAAAATGCAGATCCATATACTTTGCACATATGTCTTAATGGTCAGCTAATACAGTCTGTTTTTCTCCTGTTATTTCAGTCAGCTGTCTTCCTATTAGCAGGTAATTTTGACTGTGAAACCAGAAGCCTAGGGTCTTTCTGAACATTGAATCTCAAGGTCTAGATGCCGAGAATCAAATGACTTCAAATGGTTTTCTGCTGCCTGGTTACCTGTGGCAGCCCTGGTATCCTGGCTGCTGAGGGATGAAGACTTTCAGACCAGTAAGATTTTCATTGATGAAACTGAAAGAAATTCTGAATTTCATAGTTGTCTGCTGCCACACTTCTGTTGATATAGCTCTGCTCAGTTTATGAGGAGTGCCATCAGTTACATGAAATCTTTTCTTGTCACACCACTGTTTGAAAAATGCATTTGATTTCAGGAAAAAGAAGGCAATACATAGGGGTATTTCCAGCTCATAAGAAATTTTTCACAGATGTAACTGAGTCTTTACTGTGTGTTTAGAACTCTAGTTGACCCTATGGGTTTAGGGGGTTTGGACAAGATGACCTCCAGAGATACCTTCCAACCTTAAACATTCTTTAATTCTGTGATTTCATGAACCACATATCCTGAATTATTATGGTGTCATAAAGAAGGTAAAAAAACCCGCAAATAATAAAATTGGCAGACCTATGAAGCCATCCACAAACTGAATCAGAATCAATAGCTTATTCAACACCAAATTAGTTCTCCAATTTTACAGATGTTTCCGGAAACTATGAGCAAATTCATTACCTACACATTAACAGGAAAGTTCATCCTTGTTATAGCTAAACCAGCTGTCTTTTCTGCTGAAGGAGTATGTGATGGAATATGTCTCCCTAGTTTGATGGCAGCTAAGCTAGAAAGAGAAAAATATGGGAAAGTGGCTCTGAGGAGGGTGTGAGATAATGGCAATGGGAAGGTACCACTTGCCTGGGTAAAGCATTATTGACTGTAACAGTGGGGAACAATCCAGCCTTGGCAAGAAGACGGATAACATGATCTAATATGACTTTTCCATCTGTAATGTCTCTGATCTGCAGCTGGAGAAATAATAAGTACATATCTGATGTACAGCTGCTTTGTTTCAGACTCACTTCTGTTTGGACTGTGGCATGACATCTCCCTGGCTCATGTTTTCAGAGTCCTTTCTAAGGACTTGAAATAGAAGAGAGTACACATTCAGGTATTGCCCCAACAGCATTATGGAATATTTGGGATACACATGAAGATCCACTATCCTGGAAATGCTCCTGGGCTTCTGCAAACTTGTACAAGAGATTTCTGCCTTGCAATGGTCACACGCACTTCTGCCAAGGTCTTGGCACTACAGAGTAAGGCTTTCCAAAGACAACCTACTCCATACTCGACTTCATAGGAAAAAAAAAAAAGCAAAACCGAAAACCAACAGAAATATACGTCTTATTTTAGAAAGTTCTTTACCAGGGTTTCCCTTTAAAAAAATGTACTTACTGTGTTTCATGTCTCTGACCAGCTGAGATCCAGAAATGAGTTATCCTTCTGTCCTCCCTTGAAAGAACAGTCTTTCCCAGTTAAATCTTAGCTGATTTTTTTCAGAGATGTAACAAGAAAGCTTAGCAGTTTCACTCACCACTCCATCTATACCTTCCACCACCATATGGGGACTTTATAATCAAGATCTTCATTAAAAAACACAAACAAGTCCTGCTAAGTCCTCCAGACAAATGAATCCAGATGTCTGTAGACACATGCATCTTGTACTTGCCATTAAGAACTGCTGGGTCTGGATTTGCTACATATGATAGTGACAGAGTGACAGTGACAGGCAGGCACCTGAGTTCTGGGGGACTGTAGGGACACTAATGACTTTAAGAGGTTTCTTAGATCCCATCTGCAGTACAGTCAACAACCTGAACAAAGAACTTCTACAAATCATACCTCAAGTCACTCCTGCCTATTCTCTTGAAAATGTCCCCATCTCTTGCCAGTAGTTTTTGCATTGATGTATTTTTCTCAACTAGTAAATATTCTGTTTTAATTCTATTTAGCATCACATCCACATCACAAGGCTTCAATGTTGTCCTGACTCACACTACATGTTCCATTGTTGGAAATACAGCTGTTGAAAAAAAATCTGTTAAATACTTTGCTGAGAAAAATTTAAAAGATAATTGGATCAGCAATTAGAGGAATACATGCCTGTGATTCAACACAGATATGATTAAAACAACTGTAACAAATATCAATAGGAGTTATAAAGAAATGGATTATTATAAGACAGGCATGAGGTAGTGCAGCCCTCATCACTTAAACATCCGACACACCACGACCAGCAGCGTATTTCATTTCACAGTGATATATTCCAGGGGTCACTACTGGGCCTGATATTGTTTAACATGGATATTAATGACTTGGGCAATCAGACACAGTGTCCCCACAGAAAGTTTGCAGAGACTACAAAAGGAGGAGGAGTGATTGATATACCTGGTGACTGTTCTGCCATTCAGAAGACAGCCTAGAGAAACTGGCCGACAGAGAACTCATGGAGTTCAACAAAGGCAAAAGCCAAGCTATGCCCCTGGGGAGGAATAATCTCAGGCACCAGGAGAGATTGTGGGCTAACTGGCTGGAAGGCAGCTCTGAAGGTGAGGGTGTTTGATCCTGTCAGCAACACATCAGGTTGACAATGTGTCCTGATGGAAAAGCAGGACAACAGCCTCCTGGACTGCTTTAGGAAGAACACTATTAGCAGGTCAAGGGAGCTGATCCTTTTGCTCTACCAGCATAGGTCAGGCCGCATCTAGAGTGCTGGGTCCAGTTTTGGGCTTCCCAGTGCAAGAGAGAAAAAGAGCTACTGAAATGAATACAGCAAATGACCACTGAGATGATGAAGGGGCTGGAGCACCCGACATATGAGAAGAGGTTGAGAGACCTGGGGCTGTTTAGACTGAAGAAGAAGGTTCAAAAGGATCTCAGCAAGTTCATAAATACCTGGACAGAAGGTGTAACAAAGATGGAGATAGGCTCTTCTAAGAGATTATCAGTGACCGGGGTAAGAGGTAATGGGCAAAAACTGAAATACAAGAAACGCTTTTAATATAAGAAAAAGCTTTGCTATCATGAAGGTGGTCAGTCACTAGAAGAGGTTGTCCAGAGAGCTTGTAGAGTCTCCATCCTTGAAGATAATCAACACTCGACTGGACACAGATCCCAAAGAACTTGCTCTAGCTGCACTTGCTGAGGAAGGGGAATTGAGCTAAGTGATCTCCAGAGATGCTTCCCAGATTCAATGATTCTATGATTCTGTGATGGCCAGTGGAAGTGTAAAGTTTATATTTTTGTTTACAAATAACCTAAACAATGTGGCTTGTAGATAAAAGTGATCACCTCTCACACACATAAATCTCACACATTTTTTACCAGAGATGAGTTAATTATCGAAAATTAGAAAGAAAAATGGCAGGGCATTAGATAAAAAGATGCCTGAAACTATTATTTTTATATTCTCCCCCTCTACATTTGAGTATGTCAGACCTATACAAATATTACAGAACCTAATTTACACCAACTCAGATGAAGTTAAACATGAGGTAAAGTGTATAAAAACATCTAGTCCTTAGCTGCATTTGTACTATAAACAGTATATGGGAACAAGACAAAGTACTGAACACAATTCTCTGCTGACAGAGCACTCCATAGCACAGTTGTAGCCAATGCCAGCTTGCGTTTTTGAGCCCATACATTAATCTGTGAATAACAGATTCCAGGAAATGTTTCAACAGACAGCACAGGCAAGGCTGCACAGATTTTGCTTTCTTTCTTCCTCCAACTCTGCCCAAGCAGGCTTTGCATGTTCAGTTAGTTCCTGTAGGATTTACCACAGTGCCTACAATGCAAAACCTCTGTGTCGTGTTAGAACAGCATCCTTGAAAACACTGTGTTAATTCACACAATCTAAAGCAGAGAGGAGGGGAAAAGGGCATTCCTCCCCAGCCCTGAACAAGGAAATTAAACCACAGGGACATCAGCTGGTAAAAGCAGATTGACATATAGTGCTGTTTAGTGTGGTTACAGACTGAATTTGCCCCCGGACCTAAAAGAACACAGTCTCTAGTTCTGTCTTTATTTAGCAATATAAATATGGAAATTAAAATCAAAAGTCAAGAAATCTACACAGGCAAGAGATGCATCAGATCAGAAAGTGAAGCAAGAATGTAAAATCCAATGCATGGGGATGGGTGAATTTTATGATCCAAAGTGTAAGTGCTGATGCCCTTCCTCTGAGTTCCACATTCTATGTGCAGTAACAAGGTTACTTCTGTTTGACAAGGAAGAAATTAGTAAAAGAAAGTTTGAGCTATATGGTGTTTAAAAGATGCCAATTAAAGCAGAAAGACAAGAATATAGTAAGGCATTAGGAATAAATTAATACGGCTGTAAAGGAGACTGAAATGTCTCCCAAATAAAAACTACCTCTACCTGTCAGTCAATAACGTGCTTGGCTCCTAATGACGTAGTGTCATCCTGATCTTTTACTAACAGCTTGTACCATGAGGAATCATTCTCCTCCCCATGCAGTATCTGTAGCTAGTACTTCCTCTTCTCTGCTAGCAGAAACATGAAACTCATGTTTACCATGAAACTCATTTTATCACTGAATTCTGAATATTTATGCTTAAATAAATGGTAATATACTGATGTGAAAGAAGCTTAATCTTCATTTTATAGTCAGCACAGGTGCTGTATTTTATTTTCAAAACACATTACCACTACTTTCACATGAAAAAGAGGTGCCGCCTGGCCTTACTGGAGCAGCAACTCTGCTCAGCTCCTTCACTTGCCTAAGGAGAGTGATGAGCACCTGCAGTTGGGGAGAAGGAAGTACAAACCAGATCTTATGCAGTCTCTTATCTTTTTTAAGGCAGAAAGACATTTATTGGCAAAGAACTTGAGGAAATGTAGGCCTGTCTGATGACAGTATGTCCAGCCAATATGTTCCCCTGTACTCAGCACTCGTGAGGGTTCATCTTGAATCCTGTGTTCTGTTTTGGAACTCTCACTACAAGAAAGACATTGAAATGCTGGAACGTGTCCAGAGAAGGGCAATAAAGCTGGTGAAGGGTCTAGCGCACAAGTTTAATGAGGAACAGATGAGGGAAATGGAATTGTTTAGCCTGAAGAAAAGGAAGCTGAGGGAAGACCTCATATTAAAAAAAAAAAAAAGTCAGGCATTATTAACAATATTTTTTCTCCTTTCTTAGGCCTTGTTTCATCATTTTTGTGGTCAGGGGTGAGGGTAGAATGATAGGAATGTGTGTAAGAGTATGGAAAGTTTTGTACATGGATGTCAGTCATCTATTACATTTTGGACCTCTTAGGAAATTTCAGATCATAGATAAATTTGGCAAAGTGTTATTGAACACAGAAGATAGAAATCTGTATGAAACAGGCTATGATTTGTGGTGCTCTTTTTAAAGGTTGTTTATTTATGTCTTTGACACACTTTTCCTCTTTAAGGGAAAGAATAAACAAAGTTTTGTTTTGGAGAAGTCGATTTTAATTATTTTGTCTTGTTCTTTATAGCAGGAAAATTTGAGAATCAAGTTTCATATGCACTAAACTAAGAAGAGTTAACTTGACAGCAAAGCTCAGAGGACCAATTTAGAAATGTTTTGACCATATGGATCCATGCCAAATAAGTGTTCAGGTATTCTTGCTGTTCACTTCACATGGGAGATGAGAGGACAGAAGTGACCATTTTCATAGGGTCATAGAACATATTGAGTTGGAAGGGACCTTTAGATATCATCTAGTCCAACCTCTCTGCAGTGGGGAGGGACATCTCTAACCAGATCAGGTTGCTCAGAGCCCCACCAAACCTGGTCTTGAATGTCTCCAGGTTTCCACCAGCTCTCTTTGGGGAACCTGTTCCAGTATTTTGCAACTCTCATTGCAAAAAAATTCTTCCTTGCATCCGACCTAAACCCTGCTCTAGTTTAAAACCATTAGCCCTTGTCCTGTTGCAACAGATCTTGCTAAAAAGATTTTCCCTATCTTTCTTAAAAGTATCCTTTAAATATGGAAGGTCTGCAATAAGGTCTCTCCGGAGCCTTCTCTAAGCTGAACAACATCAACTCTCTCAGCCTGTTCTCGCAGGAGAGGTGTTCCAGTCCTCTGATCATCTTTCATGTATAAATAGTTAGTGATCTTCTAGATCATTTATGTGAACCTATTGCTGGCAAAACTGGCATATTTGGAAGCTCTGCCAGTTATAATTTCTTTGGCATCAGTTTTTCACACACGATACTAAAGGAAGCAAATGAAGCTCAACTGGGAATTCCTGCTTATAAATCCTGAAGTTATTATAAGGAAACACCAAAGAAAAGAGTGAGTTCACTGTTATATTACTAGTAAGCATTCTGACTTGGTAATATGCTAATCCCTTGTTTAATCACACTCTATTTGTTTAAATTACTATAAGGTGAGGGGAAATAAATAACAGACAGGAGGAATCACAATCACAAAAGTTCTCCAGATTTGCTCTTTAGTAAAGATTGTCCTTGCTGAGACAGAAATGACTAACTATATGAGAAGCATTTAAAAGAACATGTTGATTTTCTTTCTGTAGTGGCTTGTGGAAGGATTCTTGTTAAGATAAATAGAAAAAAACACTCCACTAAAAGAGATGTCAGTGTGCAGTGTTGCTGAGCAAACATCTTCTGTGGTTAATAAGGAACTGAGAGGGACAAAGTGTATCAGGGAAACAAGTGTTCATGTTGTATTTCACCTGAATTGTATTCATGAAGAGTGAAGTACGGAAAGGTATTTCGATGACTACAAGAGGTTTTAAAATGTTAGCAAAGCAGAAAATATACCACAACTAGTATGTTACCAATACATCCTCACTTGAAAAATTAAAAACAACCTGTCAGAGGATAGGTTTTAACTAATTTTTTTGCCTCTTGCCACTTCTTCCCCAGTTCTTGTACACACTTTATCCATCAATTCTGTTCTATGTTCCTCCCCACCTCCTACTCTTTTTGGGGATTGGAGAGCACCCCTAATATAGTTACTGTTGCTTCAAATCTAACTTGAATCATAGAATCGTAAAGATTGGAAAGGATCTTTTGAGATCATCAGATCCAATCTACAGCCCTACAACAGCTTACAGACTGATACCTTAAGAGTGGCACAGCAGTGGAGAATGTGGATTAAAGTTAATGATTTAATGACAGTCAAAGGGGAAAGGTGACAGTTTCATGTTCAGCCCCCAGGCAGTCCTAGAAGCTCTCATCTTCACCAAAAAGCTATCTAGTGCTTCCCAGGGTTAAAATATGTCCTTCCACCAAAGCACCATGAAAGCAGATGCTGAGGCCACCTCAACAAAAACCAGTCTGACAGCCCCGTAAGGCTACACAACGTATCAATTCAATGCTTAGATAGCTTTACCTTTCAGGAAGCAGTGCTTATGGCATGTGATTATGGAATTAGAGAAGGGGTTTAATTCTGTTTAAGGAGACTAATGCAGCTTAAAATTCATTAACATGCTAAGTCAGAAAGGGAAGCATCAATTTTCTTCTGTGAAAGCATATAACTAAAACTACACTAAAAGCTCAAAAATATTTAGAATTGGTTTTACTATTAAAAACCCCACATTTACAAACGAAAGCAAACACAGTTTAGCCAAACTCTTTATTGAGTGTTTCAAAACAGAAGTATAAAATCACATTAGATAACTTCTCTGAAACTTTGGTCAGCAGAATTAAGGCACTTTTAACACAATTTTTCTACTCCATGAGCAATTGTTTCCAACTTTTGTTAATGAAGGCAAACAACTTTTACCAGTACAAAACTAGAGTTATAAAATTGACATAATTTACAGACAAATCAACATTAGCACCAGACGTTAGCAAAGCATGTTTTGATATAAAAGCTTTCAGACCTAGCCTCATTTTTGTAAAACCTTTTTCCATGCTGAGTTAACTGTTTGCATGCAATTTATTTATCCTTTTTATCATCTACTTTAATAATCAAAAGACACATTTAGGTAAAAGTGGTAAAACACTTTCTCAGTATGTGTATTGGTATAAGATTCCTTTACTGGGAATGATTTTTCTTATCAATAAAGGAGTCAAAATGATTTCAAATACATTTCAAGAAGCTCATTCTCTTTGCTTTTTTTTCTCTTTAAGAGCTTCCATTAGCCACGTTACTAGATGGTATTTGGATATGCAATGTAGAACAAAAAAAGGATACATTTAACATAAGACATATTTGCTTAGAAAAAGCATCGTTACTGTTGTCATTATGACGTTAAATAAGCGATGAATTTTGACTTATAAAAAGCGTACAATAATACTGAACCAAAAGTGCTCTGTCAAGATCTCATATTTCCTTAGATTATTCTAAAAGTCACTCGTTTTTTTTTTCTAGAAATGATCTAATTTCATTTAAATTTCTTATTTAGTGGAAATAATAATAATAATAAAATACATTCTGTATTGTTCCCTGCTGTTTTTTAATCCAATCCTGCAGACACTTACTAGCCTGCAGAAGAAGGAATCCTGGTTCTACAGAAGCTGATGGACTTCAGAAATTCCAGGATGCCACCCTGCATAATGTTTACTATCAAGAGCAGTTAAAGCACCTCAAATGGACTACTTCACCTAGTAAGCACTTTGCTAGCAGTGAGTATCTGCAGCTTCACATCTTTTTGTGGATTCGTGGTTCAGTTTACATTCTATCAAAACAATATCATTTTCTAATGTTCTTGTTTTCCCAAAACCAGTTTCTCTTCCCCTCAAAGACCATGTTGTTATTTTGTAATTCTGTGAATTCTATCTTGGAAAGGTTTTATGGATGAGCTAGTCTTGTCTTTCTTCTTGCTGTTCCCCCTGGGAAAAATAGAGGAAGAACTGTAATTATTACCTGCAATTATATATAATATGGTTACACTGTATACTGAATTTACTTGTGAAACAGATGTGAAGAGGAAAGATGAAACGTGATGCTGAATCTTCACTCTTGTAAAATTGCAATGATCTCTCATTTTTCTAATTGATTGAAATAATGCAGCGTCAGTGAATTACAAATCCCATGGTGGGGGCAACCCAGTGCCATTTCAACAGTTTCAGACTCCAGAGTCAAATCTCACTTTGATGGTTTTAACTTAATTTGTAACAGTGTATGAACAAAGCACATAATCTAAGCTGTTTTCAGAAGGAAATATATATAAAAAAGAAATAAGGAAACCCTATACTTAATAATACAAATATTTTTTAAACTTCCTTTTTTTAAAAAAGCATAAATGCAACTCTTGCCTTTTGAACTCTGCTTTAAGTTTTTTTTCCTCCTGATTTTTAACATAATTGAGAATAACATTTCTTGTGTGTTGAAATGTTTAAATGTATGTTTTTCTTTTACCTTGTGTTCGCCTTGTTGGTTGTACTTTCCGTACAGGTGCATCTAGAAAAGAGAAATGTTGCAGTCAGAAGTTATTTGTAAGAATCTTTGAATTAAATCTCATTAGAAATGTTGGAAACCCATTGTTGACTTGCAAAGTTTGTTCTATAAGATTTTCAGCAAATTAAGAATTTTATACTATTTGCATATGGATCACCTGAAATGTGAAGGCTTATAATACAGTTCAGATATTTCTACCATGTGCAGTCATCCATCAAATCTCACCAACATTTCAAAAGTATTTTTACATTTTAATAGCAAGAATTAAGCCATTATTTATGCTGATCTCACGATAGTTACATGATGCAGGCAGGTGCCAGCATGTTTTGCCCATGTTCTTCATTCAGCAAACTCCATGTGGCACTATCGTCGATGTACAAGCTCAGTTTAATGTACAGCCTAGGACTCAGTCTCAGCTTTTGGCAGAGGATATCCAGATGTGCTACACAGGCATTACATCTGGAATTGATTCTAAGTGATATGCTTGAAACTCAACCATCACAAGATATTGACCACATTTCCAGCTCTGTTTAGGGGTTGATGCATTTTGAGTTCACATTATGATTTCACATTTAGAGTTCGGTTAATTTTCTCAGACACTACTGTTTTAAAAGGTAGAGTAGAATGTGGGCTATTGAATAGGTACCACACTCATTAAGAAGTATATCAGTTTTCGAAAATATTGACTCACTGAAACTATGGAGAGTTTTTCCTTTTCTCATCAAAACCTAAGATATTTTTTAAACCGTGTCTCCTAATTAGGAGGAAAAACCTTTCACAAGCTTGAGATAATTCTTCTGTTGTTTTCACAGGAATGTTAACTTCAGCATTTTTTCTTCTTTACAGCGATGAAATACTTGCATCTTCACTTAACCTGCTGCAGTCAGTTGTCTTTTCATCCTGATGTACAGTGTATATAAACACATACTCCTGAGATGCCAGCTTCACCTCAATGCAACTCAGGCTAAACACTGGGTATCTGCACCATCGTGATAGAAAACTTCAAGCTCTGCACTGCCTTAAGAAGGACAGAGCATAGTCCATCTGAAGTATGCTTTCCATACTTACATGCTGTCCATACAAATACACTTTCTGGTAAACCTCATGGTCAAAGATTGCACCTATCTGTCATTTTCAGGCAATAGTTTACTTCCCCGCATACCTTGTACTACTCAACATTGAAGCTATCCAAACACTATAGTATACTTTCAGCATTTAGCACAGACTTCAAAATTAAAAAGTAGAAACATATACGTTGACTTCGTTCTCCACAAACCATAATATTTTGTCCTATTAATTTAGTTTGAAAGCTGACAGAATAACTTATTCTGCATTATTAGAATTGGAGAAGGACATACAAAAGAAATCCAAAACAAGCTACTTTTTAACTTTGAATGAAGATCATAAAAAAAAATTATTGTTAAACTTGAAGACCGAATTCCTGGTATAATGCCAGGCTGAATTGTATGAGGCTCCTTTAAGAGATTAATTTTGTACTTCAACACCATTCAGCTTTTTCAAACCCAAGATCTTCCCTCATGCACGAACAGGATAAGCACAGAGAAATTCCAAGAGCCTATGAGATATTTACTCAACCCCAGAGGTTATACTCCCTCCACCCTACCGCCCCCCTTCACCAAGCTGACAACACCCTCACATCAACAGATCACACTAACACTAACAAGAAATAACTCAAGTTAAAAAACAACTCACGTGTTCTTCTTCTGGTTGTGCTGCTTAGAGAAAAGGCAATTTTTTGGTGTGTGTTCCTTCAAAGTTTAGGTTTTACCTAAGCTTAGGTCTTACTTGAGCTTTACGGTTCAACTTTTCCTCTTACCTACTCTGCTTGCCAAATCTTTTAGTTCCTTTTAGTCACAAGACAAGGCTCAGCATTTTGCTCTGCAATATCAGTTAAAGAATTCTTTTCTAAATCAATTACAAACCCCTTCCTGCTAAAATACTGGCTTCAGACCTAAGTATTTTTTTGTGAATAGATACTATAAAAACCCCACCTGGAATGATCACTTCAGACAAAGCTGGTCTTAGTGATACTGGATTTTTAGACAAACTAACCTTCCAGATGGACTTTCTTGATTTCTCTCTCGATAATCTGTGGCTCTCCCTCAATTACTTTAGTAACCTTGGTGTACTCAGTTCCAGCTACGATAAGCATCAAAAACAAATGAGTTAAATCTGGCACAGTATTTTTCCATAGGCAAGGAGCCTTCAGTGGAAACAATGGCATTTTGGGCGTGTAGGTGTATGCAGGTCACCATGTTATTCATGCCTTAAGGTCCTGCTGATTTCCTTGGCCCTGCCACAGGTGATTCCTTCTCTAAGGTTGAGCCATTCATTGCAGTCTTGGCTTGAAGCTTTGTTTCAGCAAAGACTGCCAATTGTAATAAGCAGCCCTGCATATTTTATGAGTATAATTACAGCTCATATGAAAACATTCTTTTACGTTAAACAGTGGTAACACATTCATCTGTGACTGAGCTTAGGAAATTTTCAGTAAAATGGGTGTATTTTGATACAGAAGAGAGGGCTATAAGGCATTATCACAATTAACACTAACAACTGTAGAGCAAAATATATATCTGCTTTTATTGTCTAAGTGTATGGTAAGGTATTATCATGGTAGCTAAGGGTAGCGGACTGAATAAATTATAGAAAAGACAGAGAAAAATCAAATTAAAACAAGAAACATATCTGCCTATTTTGTCCATTCTGTAAAGCAGGAAGCTTGTGCAAACTAACATAATAGCAAGGAAAAAAACCCAAGAATTCAAGAGACAATATTGTTGTTTCCAAATTTACTATAGAGAAACTATTTATTTCTTTTTCATTCACTATATGATCACAGTTAGATCTCTACAGATGTAGAGATGTATCTCTACAGATTATGTCTATTTAGGTGTATACCTCTGTAACTGAAGATGATTACAATTATAATCTTAAGCATTAGATTCTGGCATCAGACCTGTCATTAGTATATTGAGCGGAACTACAGATAAAGTTTGATCCTGCTCTTTATTATCTGGTTGATGCTAATAGAATATTTCCCAGTATATGGAGAGATTTTCTTCCTAAAAATTCTTTCATTTTCAACTTTCCTTTTAAACAATCAAACCTTAAATAGGCATCTCCAGAGAACAACCCTTTCCAAATAGCTGTGACACTTAGGATAAGATGGAAAACCCTCTGGAAGTTCTTATTTCTCTCCAGTCATTTAGGGCAAATTCTGGCTTAGATCTGTAAAACTAAGATTTAGAGGTTTAAAAGAGAAGAAATACAGTCAATAGTATTCATAGCCATATCTTGGCTTTTCACTAAGACTAGCTGTATTTTCAACCCCAGGGTTTGGTTTGGTAGAAAGCTGCTCAGCTGTTTGGCCATGCCTAAATCCTTTACTGGACTGAAGTTTACATCACAACCACAGAATAGTGCCTTTGAAGGACTACAGAATTTAATTCAGTGAAAACACAGCTGACTATGAGCCATTTTACTGGCATTCAGGATTGCAACTTACTGAAAAGTGAACATAAACTGGATTCATTTAATTTATGCCGAGAGAAACATAAACATTTTTGAGCTTCTGACTCAAGTTTACAGTACCATTTACTAAAACCAAGACACTTGAATTCTTTCTTTATTCCTTAGTGCTATTATAGATAGTTTTTTTAATCTACATTAAGCAGAGAACATTCCAAATTTATAGATAAAGATTAAGTTCATAAGCACAAGATCTTTTACCAATTTTCTACAGCTACTGGTTATATATTGCCAAAACAGTTAGAATTAGGAGAGCAAGAAGGAAAGAAACCATTCCTTGGAATTCTATATTTGAAGAGAATTAAAGTTAATGCCTTGATATTCATCACCTGTAGCAAAGAAGGATGCTAAACATGCCTTTAACTATTAACTTGAGGGCAATGAATATTCATTTCTGAAGAACTAATAAGTAAGATGAATTTGGCCTATTACGATACTTTCACTTAATAAGTCTTTTTCATAGATTTAAATTTGCTGGAAGAAAAAGAGTTCACAGCTAGTGGAATAAATCTTCATTGCTCCCCTGAGTTTTAATTTGATAACTTTTTAAAGACTGAAAAAATTATATTTTTCATAATCAATATTATTTAAAAATTGATTAGTCAAATTTTGGTACGTATTTCGATTTCCCAGACATCTGGCACTTCATAGATGGCATTCTATTTTTTTTCCCCATTGAAATTACACTTCCCCTAGGTCAGTCTTTAAAACGTTGAGTTAACGTATCTGAGAGGGTTTTCAGTTACCATAACCTGTTGCAAAAAGGTTAGTTATAATACACCGAATTACCTCCCTGCAGAAGTCGTTTGATTTCTTCATCTTCAAGTAAATGACCATCACCTTCAATAAATTTGGTCACCTTGGTAACCTCTGACAGGATACAGGTTATGGCAAAAAAATTGTTTTACAGAAGACATTTGACAATCCTTTAACAGTGTATTACTGAATTAATCCTGTCATAGTGTTCTGCTGAACTGCAAAATTCATCTGTTAAGACATTAAATTCTGTGTAAACACTGAAAACACCATATTTTATGACAAACATAGCATACTATATATTAGACCCAGGCAGTGTCAGCTCTGGAGCTGACTGAAATATGAAGATCTGAGAGTCAAAAAAGAACATTAGATTTGGACATTTCTCAGGTTCTGAAGTTTAATCATCTGGGTATGATTTTGCAGTATGAACATAGCTGAAAATATGGAGTAACCATTCAGTAATTATCTAAGTAATATAATTTTATTTTAAATATTTTTTGAAGTAAGGAAGAAAACAAGGATACTAACCTTCTTCAAGCAATTTCTTTAATTTTTCTTCATTGTCTGAGCCACCTGCAGTAATTCTGGCATATTTTATTTCAGGACCTGTAAAAAAGATGTGTAAGATAATGATTTTAATCAGATATAAAAGGATTGCCTTTTAAATTACTTTTTTCCTATTTAACACTTAGGTTAATTCCATGGTTAACATGCTTTAATCTGCTTTGACAGAACTTAAGATGTGTTACTTATGTATGCAGTAGCATACATAAGTATGCTCAGCGTAGTTTACCTTGAATAATTCTTTCTTCTGTTACTTTTTTCTCTGTCACTTCCACAGGTCGCCCATCAATGATTTTGGTGTATGTTTTAATAATTGGTTCTACAAGGATTTTTAAATTGAAGACATTAATCAAGTACAAGTGCTGGTTTTGAGATGCTGAAACTTACTGAAGCACACAAGGAAATACCATAGTATATGTTATGAAAAATAAAAATGTTCAGAGGAGACAAGTAACTAACTTCAAATTTAAGATGGTCACATGCTGCTTTTCCTTTAAAACCACCCTAAGTGTGACCTTGCCAATGTCCCACACAAAGCAGAAGGTCAAGTTTTGTTCTCTGTCTGAAAAAATTGCCTTTCTATCACGGAATCACTTACTGCAATTTCGATTGCAGGACAACAACCAGCAAATAATTCTTTTCAGAGACAGATGTTATGCCAGCATGCAGAGCGTTTCTAATGCTGTCTGACTGTGGCTAGGCAAAGCAGGCAGGCATAAAAAACATTTTTTGAAATGCATGAGAAGGGAGAATGAAGCTATGCAACAAAATTACAACACTTTCAGAAGGTCTTGTGAAACATAACACAGTTGTTTTAACCTATCACAGGAATCACCTTTATAACACAGAAACTGTCTGGGAATAGCGAATGTTTCAAATTTTAACTAATACAAATAGAGTTGCTGAAAGCATACCAACCTCCATGAATCACTTTAGTTATTGTCTCCCCTTCCCTGACTATTTTGAGCTCAGGTTCTCCTTCAATTAATTTAGTGAGCTGTGTGATAGATGGGTCTGTGACACAGGAAAAAACACATCATGTTACAAATAGTCATAGAAATATTTATGCTATTCCATGGAGCTGAGATGAAGATAACATTATTCTCCTTACCCTAAATAAATCAGATGGTGGTAATGGAGGATACTTTAAATCTGAGAAGCCATTTGCAGCAATGCTGTACAGTATTGAACTGCCTCACATGCTGTCTTAAATTTAGATCCTATCGTACACTTACTTTTTGCAACTTTTTTTTTTTTTACTTTTGCGTATTTGATATTTTTAACATCTATTGACAGGTGTCAGGCAAAACACAGATCCTCAGAAGCTGAAAGGAAGTTTTCCTTCCTATATATAGGTAAGAGCTTTATTCTGCAATGTTGTTGGAATTTTATGGCTATTGCTTCACTAGTGACTAGCATGAAAACTACTGTGTGAAAGCTTAGAAATGAACTACAGAGATAAATGTTTGTCATGTTATTTCCTACTAATGGCATAGATATCCAAGGAAACTAGCTCTTTTAATCAGAATTCCATCATGTTTGTTTTCAGAAGGTGTTTGTTTGTTAGTTTAGGGGTTTTTCTTTGTTGCCTGGATTTTTTTAATTGTTGGGTTTTTTTTATTTGGCACTTTGTTTTTTTTTCCAAGCCACCAAGACTTGGTCAGTCATCACACAGTGTAAAGAAAAAAAGATGAATAAACTTCATAGAAGTGCTGTAAGGATATCTGTGAGCATTAATAGCTATAATTTTTTGATCTGCAAAGAGGTCATCTTGATTACAGTGGCCAAAACAAGTCTCTTGAACTTGTGCAATCCCTGTAGAACAGATAGATACAAATGTATCTCTGTCTGCCAGATTGGAGCAGTATTTGCTAAATAAATTAGGAACATGCTATTGATACAGTCAATTACCACGAATAGTATGGGTTTAAGTTGAAGGGGAATAGATTTAGATTGGACCTTGGGAAGAAATTCTTCAGTACAAGGGCGGCAAGACTTTGGAATAAATTGCCCAGAGATGTTGTGGCTGCCCCCTCCCTGGAGGTGTTCAAGGCCAAGTTGGACGGAGCCTTGAGTAGCCTGATCTAGTTGAGAGGCGTCCCTGCCCATGACAGGGAGGGTGGATTAGATGATCTCTAAGGTCCCTTCCAGCCTAGGCCATTCTATGATTCTATGACAATACAGTTCTTCTGTAACAATTGTTACAGCAACATCTATTTAACACACACATTCCTCACTCTGTTTTCAGAGTTAGAAACTTAACAGAGTCCACCTCTCACTTTTCTTAAAAATCCTTTAAACATCTTTCCTTATATGAATTTATGTAGAAGTTGATACTGCATATCTTTTTTTTTTTTAATTACTGATCAGGATTTAACAATACTTTTTAATATATGCACCTTGTGTTAATTACTGCAAACAGTACAATTGAAGCTAGCAATTGTCTTTCAATAGTAAAAACCTCAACATTTTTCTTTGTTTTTACAAAAGGTGATTTTATAATGATATGTTAGACTCTTGAGCTAAAGAATTCATTAATTTGCTACAAATGAGATGATAGGATCATAAAAATTCTCATTTATCTTAGAGCTCTATTCACCTACTCTGAGTTTTAAATAGCTGAGGAACCCATTGCTTTTTTATTTTCTAACAAGTCTGGCTAAATAACATTCATAAATATTTTAAAAAAGAAACAAAATTCATTAACTTGTTTCTGATTTAAATTTAAAGGTCTTTTTGCACGTTGAAAATTCATAAACACCAATAGTCTTTTACAGAAGTGATGAGCATTAATGGAAAAATATCAAAGGTATATTCACGTTTTCTACATTACTGTACCTTGCTATGTGATGGATACAGCAGATGTACGCAGAATAAAAGGTAAAGACATATTTTGCTACACTGCTTAGTCTAGAATCAATCTATTGAGTATTTAATGATTACAATCTAGGTTTCAATCAGATTTAACTCTTCAGATCCCTTTAACTTGCCTATGTATGGACAATAGAAGTACAACTTGGTAGAAAACAGTGAGATAGGACAAAGCGGTCATCAGCCTCTAAACTTGGAGGTGGTGGTGGTTTGTTGCTTTGTTTTGTTTTGGGTTTTTTTTACAGGAATCTTCTTTTCATCATGATCTTCTAGAATTTCCTGACATATGTTGAAAAAATTAAAACACAACTTTGACAGCTTTTTCCTACAGATGACTGTGGGTTTATGTAGTTTTGATGAAAGCTGTTGCTCAATACTGTTAATAACAGCAAATTCAAAAGGGCCAGAATTGGCCTATTTGGTCTATTTCTGACCCATCAACAGAAAGGCTGTATTGGACAGAGATCATTCCCTGGACTATATTCCAAAGCAGAAACACCATACTGGCAATGTAAAGGAGTAACTCTTCAATATTCATTAACTTATAAAGTTATTTGACTATAGAAGTGCTCAGACATTTAATTTGTTTTTTGAAAGAAGGTTTTGTTTCAGTTGACTTTCAACTTCTAAATATCATGTAAATCACCTAAACTATATGCTCTGTCTCTAGCTTTAACATCAAAGAACAGATACTTTCAGAGAGCGATTCACCTTCACCATCATCAGATTTGTAAAATATCTTGGATAAATTACCATATGGAATCATCTATCTATTTATATTGCTCTGTGGATCTGATTTAATGACAGATACTAGGCAGCAAAAATCAGCACATATACTAGATGATGTTTAATCCTAAATGGGATGAAGCACAGACAAGCTGCTGAAAAAGCAAAAAGCAAGCTCATGCAATTTCTGCTGGATGGAAGTGCTTCCTGAAACATTGATTAAACAATCTGGATATAATTTTTGCAATACATTTTTAACTGCCTTTTTTCTTAGCTGAGGTCAACCAGATTCCTTCTGAGAGTTTTTACTTCAATGGGAAACTGGATCTTATTAGCAGTGTACCTGGGCTAGTGAAACCAACGGGTGTTTTAGTTAAGCTATAAATCACAAGTGGTTTTGACAGTCTCAGCCCCACTTTTTATTCTCTACAATCCCACCATTAATATTTAAGTCATGCTTTTGCCTCGAGACAGTTTGGTTAACCATCCTCCCCAGGCATCTGACAGATATTGGTATTTAGAACTGATTGAAAACTACAGGAAAAAAAATGGATTTTTTTTTTCTACAAGATATAAGAAACAAATGTAGGTTATTTCTTAAAATAAGTCTTTTAAATAAAAAAGTAAGTACTTTTATTGAAAGTATAGTAATATTTGGCGCACTTAAAAGAAGTGGTTTGAAAAAGTATTTTAAAAATATTTTAAAAATGCCTGTAGAAAAAGGAGAAAATCCATTTGGGGAGAACATCTGTGGGTCATCTTTTTATGCATAATATTTCAGCCAGTTCTAAGTGCAATATTTGTATCTTTGCTTTTGAAGCAAAGTACTGGATGTCCTGGAGTTCCAATGTAAAAAATACACTGTGTTAAAGAAATACACACAATATATATTCTGTATATGCATATGAACATATACAGAAGTATATACACTAAGGGCCTCATTTACCTTCCTTTTTGATGATGGGCTGGACGTTGCTTTCAATTATGTTAATTTCTGAAAGTATAGAAAATGGAATACAAAGTACATTCCATTCTTACAGAGAGTTTCTGTACAGTAACGATCAGTTATAGTCTGATCTTAAAGATGTGAGTTAAAACATAGTAGTGGTGTTTACAAGTCAGATGGAGTCTGCTCGCACATTTTTGTTTATTTTGCTTTTCTTTGTTTGTGCCTTATGAAACCCATGATAATGTGAAGTATATAATAATGGCTCATACAATTCTCTGCATATAGAATTGCACAATTCCCTGACCTATCTTAAATTTGAATCTTGCCCTTGTCATTGGAGGGCTGACCTGGTAAATAGAGGAAACTCTCTCACATTCAGAACAATTCCCACACCTGATAGACTGTCATGAACAACACGACTGTGGTGCCCTTGAGAGATCAAGTTATCTCTCCACATCTGAGAGAGACTCAAGTATTCATTGAACATCTCTGGACAGATTATAATCTGATTCGCATCTATTCACTGGTAGAGAAGCCTTCAGTGGCAGAGGTCTCAGCATTCCTGTTCCTGCATTCAGCTGTATCAACAGTTAAAACCTTCTTGATGTCTGGCATTGATCTCTTTTGCTTCAGTTTACAAGCATTGCTTCTTGTGCTACTCTCATTGGCCGTGGGACACAGAACCATGAAATCATAGGATATCTTGCATTGGACCCTTAAGTTTCACTGACTCCCAATCCCTGCTCATCACAGGACTACTTAAAATGAACCATATAAATAACAGTGTTGTATAGACACTCCTTCAGCTCTGGCAGGCTTTGTGCCATGACCACTCCGCTGGGGAGTCTGGTCCAATGACCAGTCACTCTCTCAGTGAAGAACCTTTTTCTAATGTCCATTCTGAACTTCCCCTGATGCAGCTTCATTCCATTTCCTTGTGTCCCATTTCTGGTCACCAGAGAGGAGGTCAGGACCTCCACCTCCACTACCCTCCTTTAGAAACTTGTAGACTCCTGTAAGGTCGCCTCTCAGCCATCTTTTCTCCAGACTGAAGAAACCGAGTGACCTCAGCTGCTCCTTGGAAGTCTTGCCCTTGAGACCTTTCAACATCGTGGTTGACCTCCGCTGGACACACTCTAATAGCTTGCTGTCCTTCTGATACTGAGGTATCTAAACCTGCACACAGTACTCAAAGTGGGGCTGCACCAGTGCAGTGTAGAGTAGGACAACCACCTCCTCTGACTGTCCAGTGATGCTGTGTGTGATGCACCCTAGGGCAGTGTTGGCCCTACTGGCTGCCAGGGCACACTGTTGACTGATTTTCAACTTGCCATCAAGTTATTCCAAGAGTCTTTTAACTTCAGTGCATTCATTCTCAATTTTCGAAAGCCTAATGAAATTGTCTCTATTTCCACTAAGAAATGTGGGTAGAATTCTACAGAAATTTAATCATCTGCTGAAACTCATATTCCCTTGTAAGCCAAAACATCAGCAGGATCTTTGCCTTCTAACAGTTTGCTTCAAGAGGTTCTACTACAGAAACTAAATGCAAACTCTGAGAAAGGCTGCAAGAGAGCAAAAAAAGTTTCCTTTTTTATATTTGGTTCCTAAAACAAAAATGGTCACAACAACTGTCTCCCATTCAAGCTTCATGTTTGCACATATGGGAAACAGGTAGAATGGGTATGGTCTGTTCCTCTGGAAACATTCATAAAAAAGAAAGCATCTCAGTGAAGTTTGGTCAATGGTACATCTTGGAGAGTCAGTACAGTACAATTCTATGCCGTGGAAGGAGAGGCATTACGACTCTGCTGTGAAAAACAATCTTTCCCATGTGTATCTTGACTACCCCAAAGAATCTGAACAGCTTACTTCAGGGCTACTTTACTGTCACACATCTGGAAAGTGGAAAAAAACACATACAGTAGCACAACTGCCAGACTACTTCGAGTCTTTCTCTTCCTATGCTTCATTGACACATCTTACTTTACCAGAAATTGCTTTCTTTTGATTCAAAAAGAACTACAATTCAAGATTGGAATTGGCAACCTTTAAAAAGCAGTCCCAAACCCATGTGGAAATATTTAAAATGAACTTACTGTAAAATGTCAGTGGAATTTCTTTGAAGGTACTGTCACGAACAAACTATAAATACAGAAAAATAATTTTAAAATTTAAAAGAAAGAGTACTTGTTTTCTAGTTTCCTAATGAGTGTGGGTAGGATTCATTGCTTCATTGACCTAAAAATTAGATTATGCCATTTGCCTACATCCTCTTATTCATTGCTGAGGGAGAATAAATAATGATTTTTCTCCACAATCTATTGAAGCTGGTAGGTTTAATGACATAGCAGTTTAGACACTCAATTATTCATTCAAAAAAAGGATTGCCTCAAGGATTTAGAAATGATTTATTTTGCTGGAGCAATATAAATAGCAGATTTGGGCCAGTTCACATTGGAGTTATACAAATGCAAATATTCTACCATTATCTGGTGTTGACAATCATAAATTCTGTTAAGCGCAGTATATATTTCATGATTATATTTCAGTAACTGAGATCAGTTCAGTGTATTATCTGATAAAGAAACAGAGGCACCAGAGAATCACTTATGAATTATAATGTACATGGTTTAACAGATTCTTCCAAAAAGACAGGGGGATCATTATCTAAAGAGTACCTTAATTTGAATGTACTTAATCAACTTCTTCAGGATTGTGAGCAACCGATCATTTCCAACAGGCAGATCTGACAAAAGAAACAGGCATGTAAGAGGAAAAATACATCTGTAATAATGTTGCTTTCTTTTACAGTGATCAGGAGATGTAATCACTCTCAAACATTCACACTATCATGTACTTGTATATATATGTTCTTCCATATTAGCAGAAAAACAATAGCTTATGGTGTCTTGTATTCTATATACTTGACTTTCACAGAATATCAGAGCTGCCATGATTTCAAGTAAGGTTCTTCCACAAAGAGAGCAGTGAGGTAAATTGTCTATTTTTTATTCCACATCAGAATTGTCTCTCTAAAGTTATTTCATTTATATGACATGTAAACAGATTAATTCCATGAACTGATACTAACCTGCTGGATATAGGAGTTTATCTACTACATGAATGACACCATTGGTTGCCATGAGATCAGGTTCTCTTGATTTCAGTTCATTAACCAGAAGAGTATCATTCACCTGGTAAAGAGAACAGAAGTTATCATGGATATTAAAACCGAACCTCAAATCCTAATATAGTGTATAGAGAAATGCATCCCATTCTGTATTTTGAATAGACAGGGAATGTCAAATCCCTGTTACAAGGCTGTATCAGGGACACTTTTTTTTTGTTTTTCAACACTTAACTGTTTTCAGGTAGAGTTTCCCTCCCTGGATGCTTTTAAGAATGTTTGTCACTCCAGGCTCAAAACCACTTCCAATGAAAACTCCTTGTGTCAAGTGGTAAAGAAGAATATTCCTGAGAGCATTTTTGTCTCCTATTTAAAAATACAAGAGAAGTAAGAGTAAAAAGTAGATGGTAGTGGATAGTTCTTTCTAGAAATTCTAAAAATGAACATAGGCTTGAACTAGAATTAAGCATAGTATGAATGAATGAAATAACCATGAACACATACAATTTGAATATGTTAAAATTGTGATAAAGGGAAAAAAACCTACTCGTATGACAAAAAGACACTCAGAGCATAATCGTATAAAGATGCTATGCAAACTCTTGTACAAAAAAATAGAAAAGCACACAGAATTTTCCTATTTTTCTGTAATATTTCCTCTTATTTGCTTGCACTTCTAGTCAGAATATTTTTGTTCCTTTTCTTAAATACACTCCACAAGTCACTCACAAACACAATAATTTAGGACCACTAAGCAGTTGGCAATATCACATTTCACAAAGCTACTGGATCAACTCCAGTCTTAGTACTGTTACAACTAAAGGGAACCACAGCTTAGAATTAATATAATTATTCTCTTGTGGCAACACTCTTCTGAGATGATTGAGAATAACTCACAACTCTTTACATACACAAATCTCCCATCTGGGACAGCAGAAAGTTGCTATTTACATCAGACAGGAAAGAAAGAGTCACTCGGAATGCTGGTTTTGTCTGTTCTTACAGAGAGCAGACACAGCTTGGAGAAGTTGGGAAAGGAGAAAAAACTCGTATTCTAGGGATGATTACCATATTTCCAAGTTTGGCATTCATATATCAAAAGAAAAGAAAAAAGCCAGCATTTTCAAGCCCATCTTAAAAAGCAAATGTTTTCTGGAGCCCAAGTTAATGTCCTGTTAGTATTTTCTCATACCCGGGTTCATGGAAGTTCAAAGTTGTAGGATGAGCTCTAGGAATACCCACAATCTCCCCGTGAGAGACAGTGTCAGGCAGAGCAGTTTTAAAACACATCTGCTTGCCACTACCTGGGGTATTGACTGTTCTATCACAAGTCTCATATTATCATCACATGCTGATATTGATTGTTATTGGGAGTTTCAGTCGTGACGAAACTGCAATAGAAATATTGTCTGGTAATAATTTTCTCCTTGTGACTCTTTCAGTGAACACTTTTCATTCTTCTGCTTTTTGCTTTGATCACTGATATTACTGCAATTTACTACTGAAATTCAATTAAATGCTCTTTTCTTTCTTCCCAAATTAAAATCTCATCTGCCAAGGAAAGTAAGTAGAAACCGAGCCACAATGATAGGAAAAGATAGTACATAAATCCCCTTGAAAAGCAGAATGTGAATATAATTTATTTCTCAATTACAGAAATAATTTAAAATAACATGAGCCTTAGGTACCACATCAAGTTGTGAACTGAAAATAGAAATTATAGAACTGGTAAACTCAATCTTAGTTAGTAAAATAACTATATAGTCCAATAAAAACAGAACAATGGCGCTTACCCAGTTACTTCGGTTGACAGCCTTGAGGCAAACTTCATTTCATTTTATACCTATCTAATACTGGTCATTTAGGCTAATTTAGTTAGTCACTAGAGACACACCATACTAGAAGATAATTTAAACCATTATTGTAACTTTAAATGGGTGAAGAGATAATTCAAATTCACAGTCCCTCATTAGGGAGTTAGAGGCTATATAGAGCTGGAATTGCTCCTTATCAGTTCTCTGAGCTGGATTTCATGAAGTCATTAAAAATTCATGGGATTTATCTTCCTGCCTTTGATTTTGGATCTGAAAAAGGCAGGAATGGAAAATGCAATTGACCTTCTGGATGTGGGATTTCAGGCAACCACTCCTCCCACACTTGTGCACAGGCCAGATTGACATTACTCTCAAATAAACTAAAAATATTTATAGTGCTGTGGCCGGAGTCCACTCCTCTAGTGGGAAATTCTGCAGGAGATTCGAAATGCACTTCTCTTATGGAAATAAAGCATGACATTAAAGCACCTACTATTAAATCTTGTGAAAAATCTATATAATTCCAAAGTTTAAAAATGTAAGATGGGAAGAAATTGCATAAATTGGCATTCAGCAATATATATATTTAATATTTAACTTGTAGGGCACAGGTGGTATCAGAGATCACTGGGTGGAGGCAAAGAGAAAGGAGACAGGAAAATCAGTACTACATATCTTTTAATGCAATGGTCGCAACTATCTCCTAAGAGGGAATTAATTTTGGGAAGTCCTAATATCTGCCCTAAGCAAAAGGTAAACTATTTTATCAGACATCATTTGTGAAAGAAGTGCACTAGCCAGCTTTCCCATCGTTATAACCTTTGCTTAATTTCTAATTTTCTTATGTTACTTACTTATCAAAACATCCTTGTCATCATCAGTCAGGCCTTTAAAGGCATCATTAGTTGGAACAAACAGAGTCCATTCCCCAGGTCGTGACAGAACATCATCTAAATCTGCAGCTTTCACCAGACTGAGGAAAATGCTGTTTGCAACGAACAGAAAAAAAACCACAAATACAGTCTTCTGAAGTGTAGTAGCTAAAATTGGGTTCAGGCACTTAGTTTCCTCATTTTTTTCATATAGTGCATAGATCTTCAAATACTCTCAATATTGCCCAGAAATAAAGACAGTGGAGAATGAAAATGAGGCAAAAAAGTTAGTCTTAGGAGTAACAGACTGAGGAAAAAGGATTTAAGGACGGGAGGGGGCAGGGTAGGGAGCAGGGAAAGGCAGCCTAGATCAGAGCAGAAGTCATCAAATAAAACCCCCACAGATCAAAAAGTTGAAGGGAGGATGCTATGGGTAGTTGGCCTTTCTTGGGAGCAGTGAGATTTTTTTCAGGAAGGAGACAGAAATGTGTACTAGAATGGTGTGCAATCATGCTGTACCCATCTGGAATTGTCCTACTTGTTAACTAAACCTCCAGACCTCTCTACATTTATAGCTCAGGATGTACCATCCAGCCCATTTTGTCCTCTTTACTCCTCTCATTCTACCGTCTTACCAACTCCTATGTGACATAAATCAGCATTCTAGCATGAAGTCTGGGATCACTTTCAGCACACAGCTGGAGGAGAAATTTTTTTTCCTCTCCTCCCTGTCTTTTTTAGGAGGTATTAATCACTTTCCCACCCTCCATGATGCCCCAAATCCAACAAACTCACAGTCCACAATTACTTCTTGGACTAGTTGTTCTGTGTAGACAGTTAATCTCTGTAGGAAAATCTCAGTGCTGTCAAAATTGCTACTCACCTAAAACGTTTATCATTTCTCAGCATTTCATGCAATGTCTTTTCTGCTGGACTGATGATCTGTCTGAAGATGTGAATGAAACCATTCCTTCCTTCTTTACTTCCTCTGACCATGCATGAATTTTCAACACATACAGCCTGATTAAAAGAGAAACTTGTAGATATTCACACTATTATACACAATTAAACATATTTAGTAAGATGAGATGACTGCATACTTAGGAACCATACAAGTTCCTAAATTTAAAAATAATACTCATATGTATTTTCTACAGTCATATTGTGTGTTCTTGCCAGGAAATCTGGTATTGTTTGAGAAAGTAAAAGTAGGAAAATCTGGTGTGAGTTAATGTGGTATAAATATTTCCAAACTTGATTTTTTCATTTCCCTTGAGAATGTTCTTAACACATTCTAAAAACTAGATCTAAGAATTTGTAATTAATGGAGTTCCATGTCTGGATTCCCATTTCTTTTTCCCCAGAGTCTGCCATGAAAACAAAGTTCTCATCGACAAAGGTCAGATTTTCATTTTTTTCCTAGATTAAAAGCTTAAAGATTTTTGCTAAATAGTAATAATGGTAAATGTTGGAGGTTTCATTCAACATCATCATTTACTTTTTCATGACTCTTCATTTTTATACTTGGTATATATAATTTTAGAAAGCCCCTTTCACTTACTGTACGATACACAAAAACTCGAAGCAGTTTTCCTCCAATCGTCTCCAGCTCTTGTCCATTGTACAGTTCATTGAGCCCAATTTTCACTTTTATAATATGATTCTGCAGGATTGTTTTAAGAAGGCGTTGATCCATCCTTAAGGTGGCATCTACAAAACCATTTAGATATTAATATATATTGATTTATACAGTGAATCTTCACTCAAATAAAATTAACTGTGGATGCTATATTAAAAATACATGGAAATACTGAATCTTTCTGTGAAATGCTTGAGTTAATGTTTTTAAACGGCTTAGAATTACCTGTGGACAGAGCAAAAGGGTTGTAAAGTAGTTTCTGCAAACTCCCATTCCTTATATTCAGACATGAACTTTTGGCATAGTCCTGATTAATTACTATAAATAATGTAGCAGATGATTTATATGTGGGCCTGCTCCATCTTCTGAATTACTCCTAAAAATCTTATTACAAATTTTTCCTTTCTCCACATGCACCTTAAAACCTTTCCATATTTGCAACTGTGATAACGATTTAAACACTCAAATTCTTGTTGGAAGGGGAGGATACCCATGTGGTCACTTCTGCAAATACACAAACATCTGTCCTATAGTGTGCTTGTGCCAGTTTCTATCTGCTTAAAGTACTGGAAAACACCAATCTTCTTGTATAAATCTTTTGAAAGTAAGATGCGAATCTAATGCAAGTCATGCGAAGATTAAGGGAACTGGCAGTTCATTAATATCTTTCCTTTCCTACAATTTGCATATTTCATATCTTTTTTTAGTGATACTATTCCCATTAACCAACGATGCAACAACGTGCATCCTGGTAGTTAGGCATGTTTTGTCTTTCTGCATAGTATGTGTTTTGAAAGTATGAAGTATCTCTATTTCCCTGTGGCTCTCTTTCCTTGGAGCTTATAACAAGCACTAGGTCTTATGTGAAAACATCAGGATAGCATATATTCTTGTTTATTTTGATATTCTGAGCATGCTCTTTTAAGGTTACCAACCTGAGAAAGCACCATTCAGAGGTGCCAGGAGAGTGTATTGGCCTTCTGGTCTTAAAGAAGATGTCAGTCCTAGCTGAGCCACCAGGTCTGTAAAAGTAGTCTGCTGGGCACCTCCAAGCTCAAAGACTTGTTTGGCTGAAGATACAGGAAGAAAAGTTATTTCAACATGCAATTTATTGCTTTTCCTGATTTGGATTCTTATCCATAACAATATATCTGAGGGAATCTAAGCAAGACTGTAGAAAATGTCTTCAGTATAAGAAAATTTTCATACACATCACTGACCAGAATCAGGAATTAGCACTTCATCAATGAGATGGATAACACCGTTCCTTGTTACAATATCTTTACGTTTCACCATCTTCACTCCATTCACAGTCAGACTTTCACCGTCACAACCAACTTCAATTGTGTTTCCCTCCAGGGTTTCATAGACTGTTCCACCTGTGATGGCTTCGGAGCATTGGAGAGTATTTAAAATGTGGAACTTCACGAGAGCTGGGGAGAAAAGATCAAGAAGTTCGAATATAGGTGTTTGGTCACATATTCATATATATATATAAAACTCACATATAGCTGTGGAATAAATTATTACATCTACACTGTTTTTAATAATTTCCTGGCTTATCTAGCATATTGGCATGCATAAATTCTTTACTGAAAGTTATTTATAGAATTGATGCTATAGGCCTTTAAATAACATCTAAAGTGAAAAAAAAAACTTTGTTACCCCTTGTATTAGGAAAACTATATTGATTGTGCTGCAGTCTGCATGTAACAGAGCACACGACTCAATGACCACAGGTGAAATGCTCCGAATGGACATCTGAGCATAAAACTCCATAGGCTATGCAAAGTCAGCCTCAGACTTATATTTTTTTATGCCCTGCCACATAAGTGAGATACAGTGTACAATCCCCTGTGAATACCAAAAAAATCAGACAAAAATTCCTGAAAGAAGACTGAAAGGAATAATCAAAAAGACACAAAAAAATGCTGTGTTATTTCAGGATTCCATTTGTAGTCATTGTCTCACATTAAAATTAGACCAGATCCTTCTTTTGACAATTCTCCATTGAGATACTGCACAGTGACTCAACCAGGCTACAGTGAAATGATGGAGAACTTGTTTAGTGCAGTGGAGCTCATAAATGAGAACAGAAATACAGTCTTCCATTTTTTAATGGTCTGTTGTATTACTATTCACAAAACAGATTCAGTTATTATTAAGTCTTATGGTAGTTTTCAGAATAAGAATAAATATTCTGACTGCTATAGTTTGTCAGAATATAGTACAAACACAGTTCAACTTGCAGGGCGGAAATTTTTTAGAAGAACATGTGCTTTTTGTATGAAAAAGCTGTTCATGTGAAAACTATGAGAGAATCCCACATTCAAATATCCCTGCATTTCTAGAGGAAGGAATCTGTATTGGAACTCGGCAGCTGAGCTATCAGAAACATCAATGTGCCTATATATTCACTTTCCTTTTAATTGGTCTGGAAACTAACTTTTCAGTGATTAAATCCCTAGGTAACAAAAAATCAGAGACAGAAGAAATAACTCCTTCTATACGTTTGAAAGTACAGGTGATTAATTTCAGAGCTACTAAGACGTTATACTTTCTACCTCCTGATTTACTCACCCTCATTTCGTATTTGGAAAAAAATGTTACATACCTTCAGAAGCCACCTTGTCACCCATGATCCTTTCTAAGATTCCTCTTGGAAGTCTCTCAAAAGCTCTATTAGTAGGAGCAAAGAGTGTGTAATGACCAGGCCTTCCAAGAATATCCAAGACATCTGATGTGATGGCAGCAGCCTAGAAGATAAAGTTGTATTTTAATTCTCACTATTCAAAATATTACCAAAATATATTATCCATCTAGTGTCACCTAATGTCCGTAGGTACTTTAATATTAGACTGAGATCAATATTTCAGTAAGATGAAAAAATGAATGGGCAAAAAAAAAATTGACTTTGTGGGGAAAATGTGTCTTGATATACCAACTTACCTCCTTAGTTTAGCATATAGTAAAAAAAAAATTCTCTTTAAGGTGACAACAGGGCAGGAATTTTTATTATTATGGTCTGAATTTTGTATGAAAAATGTGAACGTGTAGGTTTCAACAAATTGGATCAAAACAATAATCTATGAAAGCTAATAATTTGCCTCTGAATTAATAATAATAATAAAGTGTGTTACACCTCTATGACTACTTTGATTAAATATAAGGAACAGTTCTGGATCACAACAGGAGACTGAGGATTGACCTCATTGCTGTCTGCAGTTTCCTGAGTCTGGGAAGTGGAGAGGGAAGTGCTGAGCTCTTCTCCCTGGGATCCACTGACAGGACATATGGGAATTGTTCAAAGCCACATTGGTGGAGATTCAGACTGGACATCAGGAATCATCTCTTTACGGAGAAGATGATCAGGATTCCTAGAGAGGTGGTTGGTGCACCCAGTCTGTCAGTGTTTAAGAGGCATATGGACAATGCCTGTAATAACGTGTTTTAACTTTTGGTCAGCCCTGAAGTGCATAGACAGTTAGACTAGATGATCGTTATAGATTCTTTACAAGTAAAATATTTTATGCTAATTCTATTCTATTCTATTCTATTCTATTCTATTCATCTCAGGCCTTGAGGCTAGGAAAAAATTATCTCTAGGTTTTTGATCCTTAAAAAGTTACTGTGCTCTGGAAATTAAAAATTGAAATTATCCACAATTGATAAAAAATTTTCTCCTTCCTAGTAATGAATAAGAGGTAAGCAGTCAGAACTAAATAAACCCTAATTCAATATTTTTCAAAATTTACCTTAATTAAATCTTATTAACCTGTTCATAAATCTCCTCTGTATGATCTCACAATTTAGGTGTTTCCACTAATGGATTAATCCTGAAAATGCTATGTATTTCTTTGTTACCTGCAACCTGTTCTTACTTGAATCAAAGACTGATGAAGAAAAGGAATGCAGGAAAAGTAATCAAAGACATTTTGAGAATCTATGATGGATATAATATGATAGAGTATGCCAGTATAAATTCTGAACAGATTTTCTAGAAAATGAAAGCATGTAAGACTGAAATCATTTGGACTTGAGTAAAAAACTTGCTCAGTTAAATATGAAATACTATTAACTCATCCCAAGGCAGAAAGATAAAGTGCAGATGAAACTGGTGAACTGGAAAATGGGAATAACCATCCTAAAAGAAATGTCATATTAGTCAGTGCTGATTCTGTTTAGTGGTTTCATTAGCATATTTGCTTTTAGAGATAATTCATTAAAGCAGTATGAAGTTCAGAGGCACACACACAGGAATTAGGAGGTGTATGTGCTATCGACAGGGTCTTCCTCCTTTGAAAAGTCAGAAATGGAGAAGGCAACTGAAAGAAAACCAAGTATGGTGCTAGGATGTATCCTGGTAAACAGGAAGATTTTTTCAAGCAGAGTCAGGGAAGCATGCAAATTAATATGCAAGGAATAGGTATGATCTTATTTAGGATTAAGTGAAAATGTCTGCTTAGAGTTCACAAAAGTTTAACTCAAAGAGAAGAGGGTATACAGGGACACATTCTGTCCTATTGATGTAGTCTTATTTGATCCACAAAAGAGCAGAAGCAGACTCCTTATGTTAACTATACTTTGCCTTTTTATATGTCCAGATTTGCAATATTAGCTGGAGTTCTTAATTTATTTCTGCCTCTTACTGAACTACCCCTTCTTACTCTCAAGTATCACAAACAAACAGAAAAAAAAAATAAGAAAACACTAGAATAGTAGAGATGTTTTTATTTTTGTCTACTTACTCTAAAAGATGAAAGATCATCCTCAACTTCAATGAAATCTTGAATTGTATTTCCAACAGCAGTCAGGACACGATCAATGACATGAACAACACCATTGGTAGCAATCTGGTTGCCGTGGATGACCCTGGCACAGTTAACAGTAACAACCTATATTTGAAGAACCAAGCAGTAAAAGATTAAGTGATAATTTGATCATATACTTGGAATCTGATTCTTACAGATTGGCAATTTATGTACTGTACATTATGTATTTACTCTTGTTTCAGTTTTAATTTGAAATTTTAAGTAAAACTTAGTAAGATTTGAAAGGCTGACTAAGCTTCTGGAAAGCTAGCACTAAATTTATTTTGGCTGCATTGATTTCATATTGTTGTTCTATTTCTTATTGCAATTATTCAGATTTGTTTTCAACACTTGTTTAAAATTATGATTATATTGTTTTTTACTGATATAAGGTGTAATGCAACATAAATGTTTCAATGCATTTAAGAAAAGTCATGAGCGACTTGACTGGGAGATTTCTAGCAGTTATGAAAATGAATTTTCTTCCAGCGAGATAACGGATATGTCCTCCCACAATCTTAAATGCTTCTACCATGCACTCTACTCCAAATAAGATCATATGTTTTGACTACAAAAGGCTTTCTTTTTGTAAGAAAGTTCATTCTTGATTGAACTTTGATTTCTAAACAGCACATATTTGTTATCTCTTTCCTAGTGATTAGTCTACAGAGCAGATAAAATTTCTTCAAGAGAAAATTTATGTATTTATGTCAATGGCAACTGACTTGGTAGATGTTAGGCTTTTTATAAGCTGTTTTCTTAGCTAAAGAAGGAATCAAAATCATAGAATCACAGAATCATAGAACAGTTTTGGCTGGAAGAGACCTTCAAGATCATCACGTCCAACCTTTGTCCTAGCCCTATCAACACCACTAAACCATGTTCCTTAGCACAACATCTACCAGTCTCTTAAACACCTCCAGGGATCGTGACTCAGCCAACTCCCTGGGCAGCCTGTTCCAATACCTTACAACCATCTCAGTAAAGAAACTCTTTCTAATATCCAACCTGAACCCCCCCTGGTATAACTTCAGGCTATTTTCCCTTGTCCTGTCACTTGCCACTAAAGAGAAGAGACCAACCCCTGCCTCACTACAACCTCCTTTCAGGTAGTTGTAGGGAGCAATGAGGTCTTCCTTCACTCTCCTCTTCTTCAGACTAAACAGCTTCAGGCTAAACAGGCTAAACCACTTCAGCTGTTCCTTGTACAAGAAAATATAGAAAATAAATGAAATAAAGGAAAGAGTAATGGTTGTAACTGAATAATTATATTAAGTGAAAGAAAAAAAAGAAAATAAACTTACCCCATTAGCATAATGATTAATAAGCAATTGTTGGCCATTATACATAGACACCAGAATCATGCCATTCTTAAGATCTTTTGTCAACATGCGCTTGTTTACCATGTGGTGGTGGAGAGCATTATACAATTCAATATTTACATTGTCAACCAAATTCCTGTGAATTTCCTGAAGAAAGAAATTTAATTAATTAGAGGCTTCAAAACATTTTTCCAGTCAGAAATATCCAATAGATATCTTAACACATGCTTTCAATATATTCAGTAATGGCTGTTTCCTGTTAGGAGACACGACTTTGGAACCTGTCAATCTGGCTCTACTTAAATGATGTCCCAGTCTGATTGCTTGCAAATGGAAGACAAGAGTTCTCATCACAGATAAGTCATTGGAGAATATTTAATTTCATATTTATTTAATCAAAAGCATTATTAGAAGAAGGACACCTGAATCACCATCACAGTGCAATTATACTCCACATCCTATAACTGCTGGAATTCCTGTCTTATAACTGTACTTATAACTAGCAATATTAATATTTCTTATGCAACAACAAGAAACACTTAAAGTTCCTTAAAACTCCTGAAAATAAATACTGACTCTTTAGCTTCAGCAATGAATGTTAAACATGGAAATTATTTTATCATAACTTGTGTAATGTCCTTTTATGTGCAAAATACTGATATTGTTTCTAGTTTATCTTATAAACTAGCTGTTGCAGCTAAACCAATGTTAACTGAAAGAGAAATATACTCTTACACATGTACACACACACTCACTTACTGGATTTAATTGCTCCCAGGCTTCATTGCTTGGTGCAAAGAAAGTGAATGATCCTCGTCCCTCAATCTCTTCTCTCAGCTTTGATATGTCAGAATATCGCTGCGTGGAGGTAGCTCCCACGATACCGAGTGTACCATATACATGATCAATAGGAGCAACTAAAGTAAACACATAACAATACTGTGAACTCTTCAGTCATCCAGTTTCTCACAATCAAATCTACTTTGTTTCTTTTGGTCGGACAATAATGCTGCCTTTCTGAAACCATTTGAAGCAATATTAAAACAATCTTCTTGCATTAATATTCATTGTAAACACACTGAAAAGCCATCCAAACACATCTGCTTTTATTTTGGTTTGCTTAATACTCTCTTGTGTTGTTGTGCCAACTTAGACCAAAACAGAGAATTATCCTTTGAAGACAGGAGTAAATTCCAACTATAAACACAAAAATTTCAATGGAGCAGGTATTATTTGGTCACTATAGACCATAATGCTTACTGTGATGCCTTTTGCTCTTCTTCCGGTGTGTGGTTTGTACGTATTTTGATTTATCCAGACAGTAAGAATGACCATAGTCTCACAGTTAAAACTGCTCCATGAGAACAGAACTCACATCTTCCAATTCCAGTAATCTAAAAATGAGGCATCTGCATGCAAGCTAGTTATTTTTTATTCTTTTTATGGTCATGGAGAGTATCAGCCAATTCTAGAGTGTGACTGATACCCTAATGTAAACACCTCAAGTGAAACAAACTGAACTCTGCCTTTGTTATGCCTATTACTGAATGTAAAAAGATTAGTTCAGATACAAAATTATGAAATGCATTCCTTCTCTTCCCTGTTGCAATTAATTTTTTTAATGCAAAACAGAATAGCATGAATAGGAGATATCAAGAATTCCTGTCTTCATTTTCACTCATAGTTTGTTTAAAGCCTAGAACTCTCTTTTACTAAATAAGATTCAAGTTTTCTCAGGAATAGGAATAAACAGAATTTAGATACACCACACCTCATCTCCTTGGCTTCTGACAACGTTGGTATGCTTTAGTTTATTGAGGTGTGATGAGAGTAAGAATATAAGTTCTTTTTTTGGCAGCTTTGGGAACTGAGAACACTACTGTTCCTTTCCGATCCAGAAACTGGAAGGAGCTGGGAAATTCAGCTTAAACTATGATCAAATTCAGAGCTGGCTGATATTTAACTGAGTTGGCTGTATGCAAATGAGGCTGTGTATTCTCAGGCAGCAGCTCTTAAAAAGAGGCAATCATTTCTCAAGAAGACCACCTTTGAAAGTCTCTTGTCGTAATGATTCTCATACACTGAGTCATCCATATGAAAATAATCTTGTACCTGCAGGACATCCTCTTGTACCATCCATTTTCATATAGCCAGGACAGCATTCATATAAGACAGTTCTGTTAGGATATAGACAAAAGCACAGTTAAATAATATACAGGATAAGTGTATATTAATTTTAGTTGGGTCTGATTTTTAGGTATTTTATTACTAATTTTTCATTGTTAAGTACACACTCCCCAGATATTAATCCATTTTTATTATTCAAACTTTTCTGTAACAGAATAGAAATTGCTTGCTTTTTACTAAATGAAAGGCTTTGGAATTTACAGAATGACTACCATAACTAAGTTTAAGAGCTATGAAAGAACATGGGAAGTTATGTGTAACATACAGAGAGTTACTAAAAGATGATGTGACTAGAACAGCAGCTGAAGAAAATTAATATAACGAGTCTATTTTGAAAAGACAGGTGGGACTGAAGAAAGGGAAAATTAAACTGAAGATGTTGAGAGAAGCTGCTGTCAGAAAGATTGTAAAGAGAAAAGAAAAAAACTGAATGGACTGAATAGAAATTAAAATGACAAAATTACCTGACGTGACCTACAGACTGGATATAGGAACTAATCAAGTATTTAGGTTCTGAGGATTCCATGATGATAGAAAGTGGGATGGCAGAGACTCAGTTTTTCAAGGAAGACTTAAAAAGCTCAGGAATGAGACAGAGAACTAAGAACAGACGTAAAGTAGGTTATAGAGAAGAAAGACACTTAAGACTGGATGGATAGACACAAGGGAAAGTTTACTGGTAAATGTCGTGAGGATGAAACCCAGACTACAAGAAATCAATAACAGAGTTAAAAGAGTATATACAGAATTTATAGAATATATAGATTACATAGAATATATAGAATTTAGCAATACTAAGGAACTGTTACATAATGATATCAACAAAATATCATCATTCTTGAATACATATAAGCTCCACATAATAGTAAATTGTGGATAACTCATAATTCCATACTGTGACACTCGATCTAGCAATGATATTCTTATATGTCTTCTTTATCAGTATAACAGAAATAAAGGCTCTACGTAAGATCTGCCTGACAAATTCTCTTCTTTAATACAGAAGTGCAAATTCACTGAATTTATCACAGGTTATTTTGGCTCCAGAGGACAGTGGATGTCAGCAAATTATACAAACTTAAGGAAGTCTAAAACATAAACTTTAAAACAGTAGACTTCAGATATTACTTTTCAAATTATGATACACTGTGAATAACAAAGAAAAATTGCCATCACAGTTCTACATAACAGATTTATTTGTGTAGGTTAGCAGTACTAGAGTTCTGAACACAGATTCCTTGATGGTTTTTGCTGAGACTTTACCACTAAATTTCAGTTCTTAATTTGTAGACTCTTTGGGGGCAGCTGAGTACATTTCTCCTATTTTTCATAAACTAAAGCTTACAAAACATTAACCATGTACACATTAAAATGAACAGCTTATTTAAATGAAAAGTTTGGCTTCAACATCCAAACTACTTGAAGAGGTTAAAAAATGAAAGTAGACTTTATGAACAATAGTATAACAAAGCATGGTTTTAAAAGTGAGAATTATAATTCCATGACTGGCAGTAATCTGATCAAACTGGTGAAGATTGAAGAATTTTGTTTTAAACATATAGTCTTTAATTTCTCTGTGCTATGAATATATTTTGTCTCCATTCCCTCACATACATACGGCATGTTCACCCTTCTGCCATGTGCGTTTTTTCAGATGAGAAACCATGTATTGAAAGTATTTGTGTAGTTCTTTTTAACACACCTCTTTCTTTAAAGCAATTCTCTCAATAATTATTCCCTGGGAATACAAGAGTAGCATATATTTCAGGCTACAGATTTTCTAAGTAATTAACCTTACACTCCTCCTTGTTGCATCCCTGCCAGAAGCTAATAATATTAATAAAAAATCTGATTAAAGCAAACTGTATAGCAGAATAGGAGTCAGAATGTTCTCACAACTCTATGAACTGCTTTGTCAAGAGAAAATATTTTTTCCTTCCATGGAATAGGAAATATCTCCCCCTAACCCCCTGAGCAGCTATGAAAGACTGCAGTCTTAATGAGCTTTTGGAAAAAAAAGAAAAAGGAAGCTGAGATATAAGCTCAGAATAAGACATGGCAAGTTTAGTCTTCTTACCAACAATGACACAATAGATGAAAGGCAGAAAATTGGCTGAATATCATAGTTAAGAAAAAAAAAATGTTTCTTCAGCCAAGAAATACAAGATCGGTGCCTTTTTTACCATGTAATTTGTCATGTGGAGTCCAGGGATTTGCTCAGTCATCAAGGGTTACTGTAAGTTCCCACTTACAGTATTTATATTCCCATACAGTTGACTGCAGTTCGAAGGTCCATGGGACAAAGGGGTCGACATGGAGTATCCCACAATAAGGTTAAAGCCAGATAAAACTCAGTGCAAGATGCAGTTCCTCAGCACGACTCATGCATAGCACCACACAGTACACAGGGGAAGTACTGTCTCACACCTCAAGTTATCCTGATCTGTATCTCCCTGCTAGTTGAGTATAAGATCTTACCTCAGTGAAGAAAGCAGTTACTCAGGTAAACAAGCCATGATACATTCGTGAGTTTGGGGAGTTTTAGGGGGTTTTGGTAGTTTTTTTGGCTTTGAGGTGTTTCGGGTTTGGGGTTTTTTTGTTACTTTTTTTTTTTGTTAGCAAGTTAAAAGGGGCAGAGCAGCACTATCTTATGTCCTTGTTTTCCTTGGCTAACAGAGACAGTTTTCAATTTATTCAGATCAGCTCTGACTCATCTGTTTCTACTGCTTGCTGGCATGGAGATAAAATACTGCACAGAAACAATCGAAAGACTTCTGGTCCAATAGAGTTTGATTTTACCAAATCTTTAAGTTGCATCCCAATTGGAAATCTACAGCAGTGGATAGGAATTGTAAATAATAAAAGCATTGTTAAATTAATATTTTATAGAACATATATACAAGTCAGTGAGGACTTGTTAACATGGAGATATTAACATGAGAAAAGCCGTTATCCTTCAAATTAGCATTCTTATTACAGGAATCTCTTTAGTCATGTCTGTATTTCTGTTTTGAGTACACAGAGTATAAAACTCCCATTAACAGCTAAGACTAGATGCTTTGTTATAGGCACAAGATAAAATCCCTCAGGAGTTCTATGACTTAACTTACTCTCATACAAACTGCTTTCCCATCCAGCCTTGTTCTGAGATTGTTTGTACAATGGTAGGAGTGTTAGAAGAGGAGGGAGAAAGTAGGTGACAGTTTTGTGTAGACTATCATGCCCAAATCCACCCAACCCCACTGCTCAATATCTTCTTCAGGTTGGCTGTAGCAGGCTTCTCACTTAGGGCCTTGCACAAGCTCTGTAAAATGTTTTACAGCTTACATTCTTCTAAGTTCTAGTCATTGAAGAGATTAACCACCTGACTTTAGTTCAATGTGCTCAAACTGCCTATTGCTTCCAACAGTTTTTCCTGAGACATGAAGGTATCTACCACTGCATAACTTATTTTACTTCTGGAGCTCAGTGAAGTAATGAATTTCCTGTTAGATTTGTGCTGAGAGTAGTCTTTCTGTCATGGGAAGTCATGACATCTATCTAGGAATAAAACCACAGGAGTAGGTTGTTTTCCAAAACTGACTTTGAGAATATCCAAATTTCAGTCTAAGTCATGTCCAGGAAATACCCTTCTTCCCAATGTGTCTGCAGTGGAATAAGATGTAGTGCCAAAGAAGCCAATGGTATGGCAGACTTTACTCAAAAGGTGATGTATTTTGGATGACTTTCTGCATGTCCTCTGAAGGAGAAAGGGAGTCAGTGTTATAATGCCACATGGAGGAGAAGGAAAGATTCTCATAAAAACAGTAAACCTATGAGTCCTGAAAAAAATTGAAGGTAGAGGTATGGCAAATGGCGACACAGTCTGGTTTGGCTGGAAATTGCTCATTATTACCATCATCAAAAGAAAACAAATCTGTGATTTGTATGAAAAGATGAATTGTAACCTGTCTGGATTTGCTTATAAGAACAAAGCCAACATCAAAATGGGAGAGACCGGTTAAGATTCCTGCCCGGTCCCCATGTGTTGCCTGGTCTAGTCAAGAGGTGGCGTCCCTGCCCATGACAGGGAGGTTGGACTAGATGATCTCTAAGGTCCCTTCCAGCCCATGCCATTCTATGATTCTATGATTCCAGACAGTCAATTCTGTTCCAAAGAAACTTCTGTGGATTTAGAATAATCAGATTTCTTGTCTTTGTAGGATGATCATTATGATTGTGTTATGTCCACTCTAACTTACTGCTGTTACCTTACTCCTTAAGTAAGTGATTAGTAACACATAAATTTTCAGTAGCAAAAAGCTCAAGGGTGACAACTTGGACCATAAAATCAGGTGTTCTCCTCAGCACTGGTGGTGCCATACTATCATTCTTCATGTTTAGACTGACTTCAGAGTTGAGATTTCAAAGCTGTGGCAGTGCTTGAAAGACAAGACTGAGTGTTGGAATCAGTATCTCACTGTATTGGAAGTATAATTCAGCTCCATTAATTTATGATATGCTTTCAGAGCACTGAAAGAATTTTCTCAGAAAGAAAGTGGAAGAAAACTTCCTCTTACTACATCTTCCCTCAACCTTTTTCCTAAGAATCCTTCTCAACACTGTGTTAAGACATGTAGCATCTCACAGGAATCTAAAAAAAAATGCGAAGCATCTGACACCCAACAGGAGCAGTAGCAGCCACAACCCAAGCCTATTTCAGGTCCTTGCCTGACTACTATCTGAGTCACACGCCTGATTTTAACAGTGCAAAAATTGTTACTGGCAGCATTTTCCTTACATAAATAATCATTTGGGAGTCTTAATTAGTTTTACACTACTAAGTATAGGGATCATGCTCAAGAAGAACTATGAGTATAATTGTCAGCGAGGACTGTTGAGTCAGCTAAAAAACGAAACAGAATGTAAAGCTGGCTTTGAAGAAAAATGAAAAAAAAATCAATAGGAAAAGGATACATTTTTAAATTATGAAAGTGTCATATATGTAGAGGCACTGAAGAGAGCATGAGACATTGTAGCCATAATAGCAATGGTGATGCATGGACACACCATTTTTTGTGCTTCTCCCACTCCCCAGTAAAAACTCAGATTGTGTCTCTATGCAATTCATTCTCAACATAGAATTCCTTGACATTCTGTAAAGAACAGTTCAATGAATTTCATACAAGTTTAAAAAGTTTTAACTTAAAAGTATTCTCTTTGTAAAAACTCACTTGGAATCAATGTGAGCTATGTGTAATTGTTTAAAGTCAAACATACCTATTTTTTTTTCCAGAATTTATCACTGTTTCTATATATAGAAACAATTTTTAACTTGAAGAATGGACTGGAAAGTGCAGTTCCTATTTACTCATGGCTTTGACAATTAGGGGAATAAAAATACAGCTGCCCAAGTGCAAATTATCAGTCATACCTTGTTTAAATTCTCCTTTCTAATTTATCTAGTGAATTACTGTTGATCTGAAAAAAACATATTCAGGAGAATCTAAGAGCTTTTTATGCACAGGGAGTAATTTTGCACCAGTTTATGTTGCCAACATCATGGATATTTTTCTTCCATATTAGCCCCTGTTCAGGAAGCTTTTGACATAGAAACAAAAAAATCTCTATTTTGCATTATATTAACATTTAAACAGTGGCTGGTATTCATTAGGAATGTTTTAAATCCAAATCTTACTTTAAGTGGTGTTGAGTTCCTCATACATATAATTTGTACCATGTATCCATATAACTTAACATCTTCATGATATATAGCATACAATCAGCAACTATTGAAATTCTGCACTTAAATATTACTTGAGTGTTTGAAAGAATTTTATAGGCCTTCACTAAGAGACTCCTAATGCCCTAAGACAGAGCTGTAATTGAAGCCTGAACTCCCTGTTCACTCAAGCCCTTCTGAAAATGTCACCCCAGACCTATTTGGACCCTGTAAGAGAACAACAGAAAAATAAAAATAACAATTTCCTGTGACAACTGCTGAGAAATTTATCCAAGTAATTGCATAACAGTAAGATAAAGTGTAGAACATGAGAAAAACAGTAGTTTATTATATTGGGTAAACAACATCAGTGTCTGTTAAATTACTTAATTCTAAGTGAGACAAGGCGGGCAGATCAAATTCAGGACTGGGAAGGTTTGTATGTGTTCACGTTCTGAAGCTGCTCTATGGTTGATGAGACAGTAGTGACTTTGACATTTTGTCACAGAGAAGGCAATGACTCGCATTCTGAGAGGAAGTGACAATTGAAACATACACACAGATTCCGAAAGAACACTCAACTCACATTTAATCTGTATCCTCAACCATATTTTGACTATTTTTTTTCTTTGGGGAGAGATGTGGTCTGAGCACACAGCTCTGCTGGGTAGTGCTGAGTTCTTTACACGACTGGCCTATTACACCCCTCTGTGGTTTTGGATAGGTCACTTAATCTCATGTCTCTCTGTGTTTAGAATAGAGCTATGAATATTTAACTCAGAGAACTATTACTGAAACAAATGCTTTGAAGCCTTTTAAACTTAAAAAATCTACTTAGTATGCTGTCATTTTCAGACTTTCCACTCTTTTTGTGATTATTTTTGGCAACAATTATTCGATCAGTTATCCATGTGGTTTTAGAAGCAGTTAAAAGTGAAGCTGTAAACCTGTAAAATTATGAACTGAATTCTTCCTGTATATCCATTTGAAACAAAGAGTTTGTCTCTGAGAAAATGAGTGTTTTCTAACTGCACATTAGTTTATATCAATGCATGGGGAATAGTTTTGAAACAGAGCGTACTTACGCTTTCTTTCCACAGATGGCTCCCTGGTACCAGTTTCTGCAGGTGCTGAAGTATTTCTTTTTTGTTCCCATAACTTGCTGAAGGGCACAGACATTTGGGCTGTGAGTGAGAGTGAGAAACACTTTTAAAAGAACTTTCTGTACATTTCATAGAGAAGTTTCTCATAAAATAGCGACAAATACCATTAAGAAAGAGTAAGAAATGAACATCTGGCTTCAGTTCCCGGGGCAGGTGTGTTTTCCAGCAACCACAGTGCAAGCTCCTAGGATTGCCCAGCTGGGATCCTTGGCAAGCCCACCATCCTGGCAGGGACAGAAGGGTCCCCTCTGTTCTGGTTTGACTCTCGGTCTCTGATGGGCAGTGATGGCCAGCTGTGCCTAGTCAAGTCTCAATATGCCTTTCATCTCTCCCATACCCCAGTAAAATGAATTAATTACTAGGCACCAGGGAACAAGCTGTGAATACAATCAGGCTCTTTTCATTAAAGTTTTTGTCTCGTACACATCTGTGCAGCTGAAGGTCATGGGTAGATGGGGAAGAAAAGTGCCTTGTTCTTTATGTAGAAGGAAATCCTGTCTTCTGTAAATCAATCAACTATTTTGATTACCAATCATTCGGAGCACCACAGGCACCTAAGTAAACATTCTTGGAATTACTGGGGACCAAAGTGTAAATTGGCCTGTATCTAAAGGAGGCACAGATTTCAAATGAGGAATACTTATTCCTTAGTATGGTAGTGTACAGAAGAGGAATTTCTTCAGGACAAATTCCATGAAACAATGGCTTTTTTTTCAGTGATTTTTTACTTCTACAGTTAAAAAGAAAGTAATGAATTCAAAAGTTAGTGCATATATTTTACATCCGTGGGAAACCAGTGAACTTTCTCATTTGAAAAGCTCAGTGCGTGTATGCATAGCAGGCAGAGGGAATTCAGTAGAGGAAGAGAGGATGGTAAACAATTCTTATTCACAGAATGTTTTTCACTCAAGGAGATCGAAGGAAAATATGTTTAAACGCATGGCTCCCTGACACCAGCTGTTCAAATTATTTCTGTGTCTCTGAGCAGCCTGGCTTGTAAGCATTGTCTTTTGGGTACCCTGCCGAGCAGCTTGCCACATTCCTCTAGTGGGAACAGAAGTTTTACAAAGGGGTCCCAGTATATGTTCCCATGTTAGAAAGCATTTAAATAGGGATCATGGTTTTCATTAGGGTGGAATAAAGGGAGCAAATACTGTGGGATAGGTGTCAACTCTATTCAAACATGTGAAAACATATTAAACATAAATGACGTCCAATTATATCAATTGTGAACTGTCATTAACCTCAGTGATTCTAAAATGCATATATTTTGTTCATTGAGAAGTGGTGATTTTATATTCTTCCACGTTGTAAAGGTTAACAATATTCTGTCTCCTTTTGAAACTCCCCAAAAAGCTTTGTATTTAAGATCAATTCTTGTAAAATTAATTGAGAAAGAAATTTCTACTTGAATGATACTAAGAATTCTTAGTGAAACATTACATTTAATATAATCTGAGAAAGAAGGAGGAGAATAAATATTAACAGTCTCCCTTTTAAAAAAGAATTAAAACCCAGTTACTCACCCTTGGTCGCGTGCCCTTATTCGACTATGAGTTAAAATCTTGTCATAGTGAGCAGAAGCAGCTGCTTGTTCAAAAACAGACAATAAAAAAGTGGAAAAGGTGAATAAGAAGAAGATCTTCATCTCTAGTCCTCTGTTGCTTCTGGCAAGTCTAGAAGAGAGAACTGGCAAAGGGTCTGGAGAGCTGACAATTTATATACATGTTGGAAGGTGGTGGGAGGGAACCGCAGGATCAACCTGAAACTTTGTACCACCCCTCCTTAGAATAGCAGCTTTCACTGCCAGCTTCAGTAACCTAAATTAGTATCGTATATTAACCATATAAACTTTTTTTGTTTTAATTCCCAGTTGACTAATTTCTTCCTTATTACAGAAAGCTTAGCATTGAATTCTGCTGACACAACAGCAGAAAAAGTTTGAGATGCTTAGACTTTGATTTATAATTTGATATTTATAGCACTGAAAGATCCAGAGGTCATGATCACTGCATGTGGCTTCGTTCAAATCCAGAGGAAGATGTTGCCTATTCCCATAAGAACTGTACTGTTCTCTTTTTTTTCCTTGTTATCAATTATGAGGTGTTTAACTAGTGAAGTTGATGAAAATTCCAGGCAAGATTGGTGTCAACAACCTAGAATAGAGAAAGCCTTATTAATACACATTCTAATTATGAAGTAATTACACAATCATATGGAGTATTAGCTTCAGAATTAGTTTTAATTCTGACAATAACAGTTGATATTACATAATGCATTTATTCAGACCTTTATGTAATCATGCAAAAATCTCTGAGTGAGTATCTGAAAATTTGAATATATACTTTTTTACCTTTATTATTCAGTCCTTGAGAGCCTTTTATGCAAATGGAAACTGCAATTCCAGGCTCTAAATGAAGGAACTGAGGCAGAAAGGTAAAGTGACAGGCTCAAGATTCCAGTGAATTGATAGTCTTAAGGCTTCACGGACAGTAAGCATTTGGACTGTAATCCAGGAGTTTTTCAATTTTCATGCAAAGGTAAAATATCTGCCATTTATATAGAAGTGTTTGCATATGAGTGCAATTTCAAGGTATAATCTACAGATCATTTCAGATCTTTATGAAAGTAAGATGAGTTCTAATGGCAGTTCTTTGCTGTAGTTTCTTCCTCCAAACCAGAGCAAGTAGTGAGGTGAGTAATTGGAAACTGATGGAATAATGGACTGACTGACATACCTGGGTCAAACCTCTCGTTATAGAACAGATAAAAATGAGGCAAAGAGCAGTGGGCAGAGACTATTTCCTATACATCATATGTAAAATTGCAACTAGGTGTTGGTGTATAGACATTTTATGATTAAGATATCTCTTGCATAAGCATAGCGCTTCACGGATTCTAAGGTTAAGAGTAGGGACATTTCATTAAATGGTAGGTGAATTTCTTTTCTACTGTGACCTGTACTCATCCTACCCACAAATGACTTGAGGTAGTTTATGGAACTATCAGCATCTCTAGACTCACTGTGTGTGAACTCGATAAAACTCCACCCCTGAAACAATCACTGTCAGATCAGCTGATGGAGGTGATGGGTCAGCTCTGTGATATAATACTATAAACTTTAGGGTAATGTTAGTGCTGTGCTCCTTCTATTCCTCTCAGAGCTTTTTATCTCTTTCTGATCTTTGCAGCGAGTAATATAGTGACATTATCTCTTAAATGTCTAGCTGTGATATTTCAAGCTGCTAACAGCCCTCAGTTGATCACCCTTTGTAGAACTCAATAGATGAAAAAATTAGAAGATACCCTGTTAAAGTATCTTGACAAACTTGAGAAAGTCCCAAAACTTTCCCAGCAGCTGGTCTTCTCAGGAGTGCCAATCTCCTGAGTGTCTCAATTCTCAACACATTCTTCTCTTCCATAGCTACCATGTAGCATCAAAATGAGTAGAAATTAATGCTGCTGCATGCACTGATCTCCTATTGTTTGCTAGAGCTATCTACCACAGCTAAAGAAGGAGCAATCTAAACAGGGCAAATATTTTTACTTCCAGATATTTCTAGCTTTCTGATTAGTGACCTTACCTCAAATCACAAAGAATTCGATTTGTTGTCTGCATGGAGTACAGTAGGCTCTAATTCTTAAACTGGTAGTTCCTGTACATAAAACCTTACTCTTCCCTGTTTCCACTTGTTTTTCTTTGTGGTAGAAGCTGTATATAATGGGAACAAATAGTGATTCTGAGACCATTCAGCTTCCCACTTCCATATATTAATGTTATAAAACGCCCTTTTCCACTTCAGAGGTACAGAAAAAAAGATCTGAAGGACTCAATATTAAATATGGTGAGAGAGGTAATAGAGCAACACAGAAACTGGTAATAAAGAAATATACAACCATAAAGGCATATAAATTAATCAAATTAAAGAATAATCAACGTCAGGGGGCCGGTTATCTCAGTTAGTTGAGAGTAGCACTAACAACGCTAAGGTCGTGGGTTCGTTTCCCATGCAGTCCCCATGTGTTGCCTGATCTAGTCGAGAGGTGGCGTCCCTGGCAGCAGGGAGGCTGGATTAAAATGGTCTCTAAGGTCCCTTCCAGCTTAGGCCATTCTATGATTCTATGATTAAAACTTGTATCAACCTTGGTAGCATCATTATATTTAATGATGCAAATGTTAATAAAAAATAGCCAATGTATAAATTTTACTGAAATAAAATAGAATAAAGAAAAAATAATGATTATAAACTTGACTTTCTGAAAAATTCCTAAATCACTGAATGAGTTGTTCTGCCGAGTGATGCAAAAATGCACATATCCTAAAATGGATTAAACTAATTTTTAAATTTTGAAAAGTATCAACTAAATGCAAGTTGTAAAAGCTTGTAATATAAAAACTTTCAATGAAAAAAAGCAAACAGCGAAATACATCAAGAAGATAAAACAGTCCAACTACATAAATCTTATTCATCATTGTGTTTATTTCAGCCTGGATACAAATACAAATAATGAAAAGAGTCTCCATGTTGCCTATGATGAATTGACATGCTGAAAAGCACACTAGAGTAATCAATTTCAAGTTTACCAGCTAAAATACTGTTCTGGTTAACCAACACTATTCACTTGTGCTCACTGCTACTCTATTTATTTTAATCTATTTTTATTTAGCAAGGTGGCTAGCCCACCAAGAAGCTGTCTTAGCTGTTTTCTTCCTTTGGCTAAATATTTTGTGCAATATTATACTTGCTAAGGGATATGATGTTGAAATTCAAATTATAAAAGTTGAAAACCTAGTATTAAAATTCAATAAAAGACCTCACGGATGTGAATTATTATTTTAGTAATAGCATTTTTTATTATGCACAGAAGAATAAACATATCCAAAGAGATACCTGGAACATGTGTAGAATAAGTGCTGATTTTCATCTTCATGAAATGTAGTGTCAAAAAGAAAAATCAAGGTAACCGCTAGTCTGAATTGTTTCTTGTATTTCTCTAGAGACCTCTAGTGGAGGTTTCTCTTTAAACGTCGTTTTCTCAAACCTGCGTTATTTCCCTAAGAGCTTATTGTACGATTAGTTTAATTATGTCATGTGAAAATCTTTGAATTCTGATATTTAGGAATTTGACATCTAAATGAAGTGGGTTTTTTACATCTAAATGAAGTAATATAAGCTATGTGTTAGTCACTTATGACTAATTCTACTGATGATGTGCAGAAACGGAGCAAATAAGAATGGAAGGAAATTAAAGGGTTTTTAAATAGTCTTTTCTCAGTTAAAACCTGCAGATGTTTCACATCATTTACCATATGTGTCCTGTGTTACACATACTCTACTTCTTTATTTTATAAATACTTCATGTGCTAACTTTTTGTTGTTTGAGTGTATGTGTGCAGTGGAAAGAGCAAATGGGCAAAAAAAGTTTTAAGATAAAAAAAAAGACTTCCTCTATCCTGCAATCGTTGCTGGAATCCTTCGCTGTCCCGAGAAATCCCAATTCAGCAAATTTGGACTTTTTGTCATTAACTTCACTTAGATCAGTAATTTGCCTCTGCAGTAATGTGCTGTGTCTCTTCTTAAAAAAAAAAAATTCTTTTTAGAAATGCCATTGATATGTACTAGAAGAACCCAAACAACCCACTGTGCTTTTAGGAAAACTAAAAGGTAAAAGAAATCTAGTGTTTGCAATTGCAAATGGTTTGCAGATGGTTTGGTTGTAATAGAGTTCTGTGCCAGGTGCAGGTGGCATATGTGGCTTCTCTGCATATCTGCCTTGTAGAAGTGTTGTAAGGGAGCTGCAGTCAGGGAAAGAAATATTTACTGCAGCACCACCTAGGAACCACATCAAATAAAGCAAGAAAAAAACATGTAAAAGTCTTCTGTTTCCTTGAGAGTATCTAGCAAAGAAACACTAGGATGGTCACTGTTGTGACTGCCTGGCAGAGATTTGCTGCTGATAGCTGTCTCTTTCCTTTCCATGCCTATTTTACCAAAGATGAATCCATATACAACCATCGCCACAAATGAGAAATGGAAATAAACCTCAAGAAAGTAACTAGGAAAGACTTGATGATGGGTCCTGTGAAGAGAATGCTCATGAGTGCATGGGTTGACAGTCAATCAGACTTGTTGGGAAATTACAGGAAAATAGTCCCAAGAAGGCTCCTAATTTTTTTCTCCACTATCATAGGTACTTAGATGCTAAGAAATCTTCTTAACCTACCCACATATTTTGTGTCACAACAGGGTTTTACTTTAAGGTATCTTGACTCACTTCTGAAACATCATGAACCTGCTCAACTGATGATTTGATGTGATCGCTTTTCAAATAGGGTTCATATCACCTAAATTTATCTATTTCAAAGTCAAAGCTAGTCATCTTGACTCCCCTTGAACCCTAGATGGAAAGAGGGCAGATTTTCAGTGTGGATGATTTATGTACTCTGTCTCTTTCCTTTAACGGCAGAGCAGATGAGACCTCTAGTTTGAACTAGACTCCTAATGTTTAGAGAGCTCGATGTCATGTAAGAAGAACCGAACTCTGCAATCTTTTCTTGGGTTGATTCTTTTTCAGAGAATAGACACTGAGAAATACATTATTTAAATAAGGCTGCTTTACAGTACCGGGCACGTCTCCATGGAGGATCACCGCCTCCCGAAGGTTGTGCTCTGTGGTGAACTCACCACGAGCTGCTGCAACAGAGGAGCCCCAAAGAGGAGATACAGGGACTCTCTGAAACAATACCTCAGTTTTAGCCATACTGACTGCCATCAGTGGTCCACTCTGGCCTCCAACTGGCAGATGTGGAGATACATCATCCATAACGCTGCTGCCTCCTTTGAGAGCACACGTAGAACTAGTCTTGAGGAGAAAAGACAGCGCAGAAAGAACCGTGCCTCGCCAGTACTGCCTAAGGAGACTTTCCGCTGTGCCTTTTGCAACCGGACTTGCCTATCCCGCATCGGCCTTTTTAGCCATCAGCGTACTTGTAGCAAGTGTGGGTAGAGCCCTTCCCATATCTTCGTTCGCGAAGCCCAGCCATGATGATGATGATGTTTTCAGGTGATCAGCTGGTTTATTACCTTTTTCCCCTGTTCATTCCCAGCCCTATGATGCCCCTTACTGGTATTCTGCCTAAATTTCCACTTTTATTAAGGTCATCCTATTAAGCATAGCTATATCACACCTGTTGGAAGTAATTAATTTTCCTCCTACTGTTGTGTTCATTTATTCAGACGCTTTTAGACTCTGCTCATAAATCTCATTAGGTTTCTCATTGCCAAGCTATAAAATTTGAATGTTCTTATGTTTCCCCACTACCCAATTCTTACAATAATTACTCTTGTCTGAACTCAGCCTTTCTTGTCAAAAATCTCTCTGCCAACAAGATACACAAAAGTGAAAACAAATCTCAACACAATTATGTCATGTTTCAAGATAAGCCAACACTAATTCTGGATTAATCTCTCTTTGGTCATTTACTGTAGGACCTAGACAAAGAACTGTGCTCCTAAATATTATTTTTTTTCCTAAAATTTAAATTTCATTTAGCACAACATTGAAAAGATTTTTTTCTCCTCATATTTTCACTATTTTTCACTATCTAAGCTTACTCTCTATATAACTCTCTCCTCATAACCTTAATCAACATATTAAGCAAGGTGTTTAGCAAATAAATCTTGTATTATTGTTGCCCATGATAAACCCTCAATGAATGCAGGAGATAGCATGTGTATGTCAGTGAGGCTTAAATCACAGAAAGCATTGATAGATAAAGAAACACAAAAATAGCTCTAAGCCATCTAAATTTGGGAGAAAATGGAGAAAAGGAGACTCAAAGTTGTCATTATTGTGGCTCAGAGTTGGACGTGTCAATTAATACTTTGGCTCTTGCAATATGGAAGGAAATATCCATCCTTCAACACCTTGGAGACTAAAGGTGTCTAAGCTTTAGGCAAATAAATAGAAATTGTAAAATGAGTCTAATGCCTTAGAAAGTTTTATTTTGTAGTCGTATTCTGATGGAAGAAGAGATATTGCCAAATTTTAAAATATCATGGACTATGCTATATTTTTTGTTTATTACAAAAATATTCAATAATGTTTATGCATAATTATTAAACTACAGTATTCCTAGATGTGATGGTAAACTAAGACTTATGGTATCTGATACGTCCATTTTATAAAAACTGACAGTTCAGCATAAATGATAAAGTCCTATTCCTCAGTCCTGATCTACATATTTAGCTTAGTTAGCCTGAAAAACAAAATGAGCATTAGGCAAACTTCTCAGGAAATGGGACTGTTGATTCCTCATCCAACAGCAGGTGATGCTGTTGCCACAGGCAACAAACTCATCTCCTTAGAGAACGAGCACAGCATCTGATAACGCAGCCTGAGATAAGATCCACAATATCAAGGAGTTCTTGTGCTTATACAGAACGTGATAAGTGCAATACTGAGGTAAGAGCTGAGTGGAACAATAAATAGGAGTTAATAAACTATTCAGACAGCGGTGAAGTGTAGTATCTGGTCACGAGGAAGCAGCAAAAGCCTACACCAAGGGTGCTTGTGCTGTCACCCACTAATATTTTGAGGTTGCACTAAACTTAGAATGACTGATAGTGAACTACACTGTGTGCTCACAATCTCTATTCTTTACCGCTTAAAGGGGAAAAAAAAAGCCCAACAAACAAAAATCCTATGAGTCAGTCAGTACCATCCAGTTTATCTAGTTAATATGTCTCCTGGTAATTTTTTTTTTGTGTGGTTGAGGTTGAAATTAAGGCAAATTGCCAGTAATATGCATTCAAAGTGGCCCAAATAAATGCTGATTTACTCTTCTGGAAAGCTCTTACAGGCTGCAAAGCTCAGTTTATTTACTCCAGTGAAGGCAGAAGTTCCCACACTTGTAGTTAATCAAAAGGCCATATGTTGCAGTGTCTGAATTTTCGGGAACACTAAGGAGGGATGCCCAGGATACACATTATTTCATCAGGTGTGATGGTCACTGTCAACTTAAGGTAAAATTCTGAGCTTCTTGTTATTTAGAGACAATCTTGACTGACATGAGTCCTTCCTGTTACAGCCTAGCTTTGTGACCTAGAATAAACATGAATCAAAACAGTAAGAAAGATATTGGGGTTTATGTGGTGGAGTGGAATGTGATGATTGGGAAAGCTTTGCATAAAAAAATCATTAAAAGAATGATAATAATCAGCATTTAAGATTAAATCCATCTTTTAAGTTAGGTGTTTGATCACATCAATAATAAAATGACTGGTAATGCTTTGCACTCAGTATAGTGCAGAGAGAGACACAGGATTGGCTGCAAATGGGAAATTAATTTGACATTAATATGCAGGTTCATTAATGATTTTTCTTCTCAAGTTTTAGTTGCCTGTGTTGTAGCAAAATACGTTTAGTCTTATTGCTGAGTAAAGGATGTAGTAGTGTCAATTGAATGTGAGAAAGGAGAAGAGGTCAAGGCATTTAGATGCAGTTTTTTGATAATTATCTGTTAGATTTTCAAACATTTCAGCAAAAAGAACTGTTAATATTTTTAGTAAGATCTAAAAGTACTTCCAATGCAGATTATTTTTTGAACTGGAAGCAATGTGGTTTAGTTTCAGAAGTCATTGCATAAACTAACATAAAATTCATCACTGATAAGGCAATGATAAATACTAAAAGCAGATTACAGTATTTTTCAGTGAAGGTTAAATCTCAAAAAAAAATCAAGCTAAAATAATTATTTTACAAGGTTAATTATAAAACACAGAGTAAAATCCTGAGTTTCAAGAATTGCTGTGTAATTCTGTGATATCCACAACTTCCACTTAAAACGAGCAGAGAATTGACGAGACACGTTGCCTTCCTTCTTCCCATTTACATTGCTATCCAGCCTATTGGGGTCCTACAACTCCGTGAGACAGGGCAATTGTCTGGTGTCGATTCCTAAAACCAGATATAGTACATGGCACAAATTTTAGGGATTTCTTAATATCTTGTTAGACTGCTTTATTGTAAGCATATAATAAAAAAAAAAACAGTATGGGTTCTGAATCATGGTTTCTTCCAAAAAGTAGATAATTTGTCTAAGCGTTGAAAAAACTTAAGATGTGGCGTCCCTGCCCATGACAGGGAGGTTGGATTAAATGATCTCTAAGGTTCCTTCCAACCTAGGCCATTCTATTCTTTCATTCTATGATTTCTGTGTGTTTAGTTCTTACAGGAAAAAAACTATCTCGTGCAGGAATGGAAGAATTTAGAGTTTTAATTTTTAATATTTATGGGACCCTTCGTTGGATTTACATTTATGCATAAACAAAGGCAATGTCACAAAGCGAATCAGAACATAAATACATTTCTTGAAAAAAATAATGAGATTGTCTTCATGATGAAAATCTTAAAATCTGCAAGTTGTCCTCTGAAGAGCTAAAACGGTATGGAAATACGAGTAACGTCACCTTTCTAAAGCAGATCATATAAACCAGCTTGAAGGAAATCAAACTTCTGGATTTAGCTGGATTCCATACAGGTTCTGTAAAACACATTTAAGAAAAAGTGTTGTTCTGGTAGAAGATGTGAGTTTCATATTTAGATTTCCATTCAGCAAATTATATGAGCACATTTATTGCATTTTAAACTTTTCAAAGCATGTGCAGTCAGACTTAGTATGTCCTGTACATTTCCGGATATAGTTCAATATTTGCACGTCAGTTTTATTTGCAGTCCTTTCTTGAATATGTGACATTTCATAAGAGATCACATCTACCTGTAGCTTTTATTATTAAACTGAAACTTTGTTCAGTTTAAAGATCATGATTTCTAAGGCAAAATTGCACAAACTTAATCACGCAAAATATACCCTACCCTGACAAATCAGGAGATTTAAGGCTGCAAAGGTTAGAGAAAACTGATTTTCTCTTGTCATGGGGAAAGACTTGAGGAAAAGATTAAGTATATTAATGTATTTTGGAGGGAATATGAAATCTTTATATATAACACTGTCAGGCACACAATTGTTGCTTCAGTGGTTCAGTGGGTTACCATAGCAATACAACTCAGTGGCTTTTGAAATACTTTTTTTAGCTTTCTCACTAGGGAGGGGGTTATTTTATTCAGAATCAAGCTTAATCAAAATGACAGAATCTTTTTATCCCCCTACAACTACAGTAAACAGCCCATAGCTTCACAAAAGATGCTTACAGGTCTGTCTTTTGAAATCATCCTCACTTGTGCTACTTAGTGCATTAATATATTTTGAAGGATCAAGAGTAAATAACTCAAGTGGCCACTTCTAATGTTATAAGGATTTTATCCGTGGCTTTGCAAGATTCTTATCTATTTTGTGTGCTTGTAGAATACTAAGTTATGTGTATATGAAACAGCTCATTGCTGTGGGTTGGCATTCACACTGGTTTCAAACAACATCCTCGTGAGAGGCAGGTATTCAGAGCCTGCCTGATGCATCTTTAAGTGACACAGCTCCTTTAGCAGGCAGTGCTCATTGCAAGAATTTCAGTATCGGATTGTTGCTGCAGAAAAGCTGAATCGGCTTCTAGGAGTAAAAGCCATGGAATGTAACAAGTATCCACATCCATAGAAGATCAGGTGTGTGGTGAATTAAAAATCAGATTCCTGAAAGGTCATGGACAGACTGAGATATAAATTACTGGATTATTAATATCATAGAATCATAGAATCATGAAATCATAGAATCATAGAATGGTCTAGGTTGGAAGGGACCTTAGAGATCCTCTAATCCAACCTCCCTGCCTTGGGCAGGGACACCTCTCAATTAGTCCAAGTTACTCAAGGCCTCATCCAACCTAGCCTTGAACACCTCAAGGGAAGGGGCAACCACAACTTCTCTGGACAATTTATTCCAAAGTTTTACCACCCTCGTGCTGAAGAATTTCTTCCTAAGATCCAATCTAAATCTGTTTTCCTTTAATTTAAATCCATTTCCCCTTTTCCTATCAGTGGACGCTCCTGTAAAAAGTCCCTCCCCAGCCTTCCTGTAGGTTCCCTTCAGGTATTGGAAGGCAGCTAGTAGGTCCCCCCAAAGTCTTCTCTTTTCCAAACTGAACAATCCCAGCTCCCGCAGCCTGTAAATTACTGCCCCCCCAAGCCTGTCCTCAGAGCAGAGGCGCTCCAGCCCCTGGATCATCTTTGTGGCCCTCCTCTGAACACGCTCCAACAGATCTATGTCCCTCTTATGGTGGGAGCACCAAAACTAGATGCAGTATTCGAGGTGGGGTCTCACAAGAGCAGAGTATAGGGGGAGAATCACCTCTCTTGACCTGCTGACCACGCTTCTCTTGATACACCCCAAGATGCGATTGGCCTTCTGGGCTGCATGATCGCACTGCCGGCTCATATTGAGCTTCTCATTTATCAATACCCCCAAGCCCTTCTCTACAGGGCTACTCAAAATTCACTCTGTGCCCAGTTTGTATTTGTGCCTGGGATTAGCCCGACCCAGGTGCAGGACCTTGCATTTTGATTTGTTGAAGCTCATGCAGTTTGTACTGGCCCATTTCTCAAGCCTATCAAAGTCCCTCTGGATGGCATCTCTTCCCTCAAGTGAGTCCATCACACCACCCAGCTTAGTGTTGTTGGCAAACTTTCTGAGGGTGCATTCAGTGTCACTGTCCATATCACTGGACAAAGATGTTGGACAGCACTGGACCCAGAACGGACTCCTGAGAAACTCCACTTGTCACTGGTTTCCACGTGGACATCTCATCATTGACCACAGTTATTTGGGTGCAACCTTCTAGCCAGCTCTTTATCCACTGAGTGGTTCATTTATCAAGTCCACGTCTCTCCATCTTAGAGACAAGGATGCCATGTGGGACAGTGTCATACTGATGAAGAGAACTACTGTTTGATTATTCTGGCTGTGAAAAAGAAAGTTTTATAATTTCTCATATCATCTAAAATAGTAAAGTATAAGCCCAAACACTATACTGTATGTTTTGAACGCCAGAAATATCTTCCCTGGAGATAACTATTGCAAAGGGAGATGCACTGTTTGTGTGAGGGATAGTTTTTCCTTTTCAATCATGCAATAAAGTTTATACCAGATTGCTTGAGTGATTGGGTAAATTTATACATTTTGCAGTACAGATGATGCCATTGTAATCATAGAATCATAGAATCATAGAACGACCTAGGCTGGAAGGGACCTTAGAGATCATTTAGTCTAACCTCCTTGTTTTGGGCAGGGACACCGTCTCTCGACTAGACCTGGCAACACATGGGGTACCGAGCAGGAATGCTAAAGAACATACTACAGATGGCACAAATCTGGCTGATCATTACATAAATTTAAACTCCACTGAACATGTTGAATTTTAATGAAATAGCTAATAAATTATTAGACACATGGCAACAAGCTCTTTAAATAGCAAGACTGTGACACTTCAGAGCTGTTGACTGCTGTGTCAGTATCAATATCAGAAGACTTATATATTATGTGACTGACTCGGAGGTGATCCAAGAAAATAACTAGTACCTACAGTTTGTATAAAACTCACACTTTTGAAAGATTAGTGTTAAAAATGTGCAAAATATTAGCTTTTTCGATACTACCAATGCAAATAAAAATAAGTTTACAAATCTAGTTATAACTGATAAGGGAAAAAGTAAAAGTCCCTGGCTCTGGACTGGAAAATTACTATCTTTGTCAGGGTTCCTGCCTCAAGACAAGTTCCCGTCCCAGCACAAGCGCCCCAGGCCATTCCTGGAGGCTGACTGCGGGGCCTCAAAATGTGCCAGAGCCCTTGGGAGGGACACACATGGAGGAAGATTATGGGAAAAGTAACATGGACATGGTTCTCAGGGAGCAGTCAGCCTCCTACACCACTCTGGAGAGCACCAGAAGAACTCAGCACTCCCTGGCCTTGCCCAGCTCTTCCATCCTCCACCACCCCAGATCACCAGCATGGCCCAGCATGAACACTGCAGGAACAGCAGGATGGGGAAGCCTCCTGTATTGTTTTCCTGGAGCCTGTGGAGTAAAAGTTATCCTACCACAAGATGGTGCTCCCCATCTTAGATGTGCGTGGTACCAGGTAAAATATGAGGTTGCATTCAGGTGCGAGCCCTTTCCTGGACCATCATGCGGGCACAGCAGGTGCCCAGCAGCACGCCTTGCTGACACCAGTGGTGTCTGTCTTGCAGGGACAGGCACTCCATGAGGGATTGTTCTCCTCCTGACACTTAAAACATAAAGGTGTGGAGAAAATCCTGCCAGAAATATCTTCCACAGGAATTCCAGTCCCAAGCAGGGTGGTTCTCTTCTGCCCTTTCACTGTCTCCACAAGAGAGAAAAAAGGCACAGAAGAAGTGTTGGACCAGCCCCTGAGTGGGGTGCTCTGATCTTGCAATCTTGAAAATCTGATAAGAAAAAGTGGCTTGACTCTTCTCCAGAAGGGCTTTATTCACATCTGTGGTTGTTTTACACATCTTTGCAAGTCATGAACAAAATATTGTATAAGCTAATTTTACTGTAAATAAGTTACATTTGCAGGTTGTCATGACCTAGGGAAGTGGATGCTTGTCAGAAGCAAAGAGTTAGGAGGAATAATAGGTAGGGATTAAAAGGCACCTGGCAATCATGACTCATCATCTTACCTACTGAAAAAAATCAACTTTAGCTTTGCTGACAGGCCACTTAACCCAGAAAAGGAATATGTTAATTATGTGTTCAATAATTAGCCAAATGCATTATTTAATTAGTGAAGTGCATGAATGGATGAATGAGATTTCCACTGTTCCTAACTACTACCCAGTGAAACCACAGCTGAGGGAACAGGTTTAGTGGATCCAGCAGGGGAAGAAGACTCTGTTGAGTGTGACTCTAGTCTGGCGATGTGAAGAGACGTGAGAGGTGTAGAATAAGAAAGGAGGGGATTGGTATGTAGGAAGTAAGAAGGAGGATCAAAACTGCCACCTTAGAATTCTGAAGGACAGACTTTGCCCTGCTTAGGAGACTGGTTGACAGAGTCCCTTGGGAGGCAGACCTGAAAGACGAGGGAGATCAGGAAGGCTAGACACTCTTCAGGAAGGAAATCTTAAAGGTGCACGATCAGGCCATCCCAACGTGCAAAAAGATTACCTAGAAATGGAGAAGACTGGCCTGGGTGAACATTAACAACAAAAGGAAGACTAAGGACAATCTTCATGCTTTATTCAATACAGGGGAAACGTAGTGGCAAAGGATGATGAACTGAGTAAGGTGCTTTCTTAGGGTTAATGCCTTCTTTGCCTCAGTCTTCAACAGTAAAAATAGTTTTTCTGCAGGTGCCCATCTCCCTGAGATGGAAGGCAGGGATGGTAAACAGAATGAAGACCCTATAGAATCACAAAAATGTAGCATGTGTTGGGTTGAAGGGGCCTTTAAAAGTCATCTAGTTAAAACCCCCTGCAGTGAGCAGGGACATCTTTAACTAGATCAGGCTGCTCATTCTGAAGGACAGACTTTGCCCTGCTTAGGAGACTGGTTGACAGAGTCCCTTGGGAGGCAGACCTGAAAGACGAGGGAGATCAGGAAGGCTAGACACTCTTCAGGAAGGAAATCTTAAAGGTGCACGATCAGGCCATCCCAACGTGCAAAAAGATTACCTAGAAATGGAGAAGACTGGCCTGGGTGAACATTAACAACAAAAGGAAGACTAAGGACAATCTTCATGCTTTATTCAATACAGGGGAAACGTAGTGGCAAAGGATGATGAACTGAGTAAGGTGCTTTCTTAGGGTTAATGCCTTCTTTGCCTCAGTCTTCAACAGTAAAAATAGTTTTTCTGCAGGTGCCCATCTCCCTGAGATGGAAGGCAGGGATGGTAAACAGAATGAAGACCCTATAGAATCACAAAAATGTAGCATGTGTTGGGTTGAAGGGGCCTTTAAAAGTCATCTAGTTAAAACCCCCTGCAGTGAGCAGGGACATCTTTAACTAGATCAGGCTGCTCAGAGCTCCATCAAGCCTGACTTTGAATGTCTTCAAGGATGCAATCTACACCACCTCTCTGGGCAACCTGTTCTAGTGTTTCAGCATCCCCACAGTAAAGAACTTCTTCCTAACATCTAATCTAAATCTACCCTGCTCTATTTTAAAACCATTACCCCTCGTCTCATTACTACACGCCCTTGTGAATAGTCCTTCACCAGCTTTCCTGTAGGCCCCTTTTGGGAACTGGAAGACCACTGTAAGGTTTCCCAGAGCCTTCTCTTCTCCATGCTGAACACTCCCAACTCTCTCAACCTGTCCTCATAAGAGAGGTGCTCCAGCCCTCTGATCATCTTCACGGCCCTCTTACAGATCCACTCCAACAGGTTCATGTCCTTCTTAGCCTTAGGCCCCAGAACTGAATAGAGTACTGCAGGTGAGGTCTCAGCAAAGCAGAGGGGCAGAATTGCCTCTCTCTATCTCCTGGTCAGGCTTCTTTTGATGCAGTCCAGGATGCAACTGGCATTCTGGGCTGTGAGCTCACATTGGTGGTTCATGTCCGGTTTTTCATCCAGCAGTACCCACAAGTACTTTTCTGCAGAGCTGCTCTCTATCACATTGCCCCCCACCCTGTACTGATAATGAAGGTTGGACCAACCCATGCGCAAGACTTGGTTTGCGGAACCTCATGAGGTTCACATGGGCCTTCTTCTCCAGCCTGTCCAGGTTCCTCTGGAGGACATTCTGTGCCTCTGGCATATCAATCACACCACTCAGCTTGGGGTCATTTTCAAAACTGCTGAGGGTGCACTCAATCCCACCGTCTACATCATCAACAAAGATATTAAACAGTACATACCTCATATTCATTTGAAGGAGCTGGTGAAAGAGCTCGTTCCAGCCTAAACAAATCCTATCAGAAACAGATGGAAAACTGATACTGTATCGTATTTCCTACCAAGCATTGCCTAAGAATGAGCAGCAAGTACTGTAAATAATTACATTGTCAAAGTACCATTTTCCACTCTTCGTCTCTGGATCAGAGAAGTGCCTTCAGCAGGCGCATGCAACACAGAATGTAGGTAATCTGCCTTTCTGCAGCAGATATTTTTTAAATGATAACAATTTGCTTCTGCGTTTCTTTAATTTACTCAGCTGGTAGCTTAAGAACATAGCTGCTTTATATGCAGACAATGGAGGAAATTGGTCATTGGCTGATTAACGATTTGATTGATTAATGATTTGATTGCAAAGATAAATGTTTCCCACTACTAACTGACTTTGGCTCCTTTCTGTTTTTCTGCATGTTTTGTTCTATCTAATGGATTTTGACTCTTCATGCCTGTGTGTTTTAGCACAGTAGGTGTACTGGCATCAGCGAAAGAAGCCTGGTTTTGAAGAAATGTAAATTATCTCTGCCCTTCAGCAGCAATGATACAATCTGTATTCCTTACTTGGCAAGTTAGATAGTTAAATAATTATTTTACAGTTAAAGTAGCCTTAGAGTTTTCTTCTTCAAGCACAGTTAGGAAAATCCAAGCATTCTGAAAAATATTCCTTCTGAAACAGAAAGCAGAAGGTCCTAATCTCAGTGTGCTGATTTTATCTGTCATAAGTATATTTAAAATTTCAAATGGAAAATGCATTATTGAAAAGGAGGTGGTAATGATGAGTAGACAAGACAAAGACATAAAATAATCTCTGTTTAGAGCTACACTGATGTACTGTTGTAACAAGTCTGTAAAAAAAAGTATATGTAGAAAAAGAAAATATATGTTTTGGAAAGCATAAAATTTAGACAATTTTGATGGCTCTAGTGTCTGATGTGGAAAAATGATAATCATGGTTTTTTGAGGAAAAAATAGTAACATTAATCTCATCTAGCTTTAGATATTTAAAGTTAGATAGATACCTAAATCCCCTGGGTGTTTCACATTTAGTGGAGTGAAATGAGGCTCTCCAGGCATCCTAATTTAACTTGGGAAGGATCGCGCTCTAATAATATGCTCTCTTCTTTCAGTAAGGTGAATCTCAGTATCTTTTCCCAAGTAGCAAGTAATAGGACAGTAGGAAATGGGCTCAAGTTGTGCCAGGGGAGGTTTAGATTGGATATTAGGAAAAAATTTCTTCACAAAAAGGGTTGTCAAGCATCAAAACAGTCTGCCTAGGGAAGCGGCTGGATCAAAATCCCTAGAGGTGTTTAAAAGACATGTAGATGTTCTTAGTGACATGGTGTGCTGTTGGACTTAGTAGTGTTGGGTTTTGTCTTGGTTTAGAAGACAGGGGAAAGCCTCCCTTGAAACTGGGAAATGTAAACACCCCCACACACACCTCCGAATTACTATACCTTTGAAACGATGGGGCTTTCATACAAAGATATGGGGATAGGAATACCAGTTCTTTACTGAGAAATTGCAAACTACTGGGGGTAATGATACAGGGGAAAAACAACAAGAAACAAATAATCCCCGAA
>NW_009729227.1:0-2163 GCF_000703405.1 Apaloderma vittatum | reverse complement strand
CATTCAAAACTCCTCATGGCATTGATTCAGACTATTAACTATAATATAAAATAAAATATAAAATATACAGGAGGTTCGAGAGGCAGAGCTAACTGTTAAAATAAGATTTTGATGCTTATTAAAATAGTCAAAATATTGCAAGTCAACAGAATGGAGACTATCGATGGATAAATCTAATATACAAAGTCTTTGTACTGGGTAATGCACGTTTCTTAGTATAATAGTACAGCTTCAAAAATGCTCTGAGTCAGAGACATAAATTTCTGTTTCTCCCCTACAGTTCCAGAAACTGAATATGCTTCAGTGTAGCCAGGAGTCTGTAGATATAGGCATGAATTAAATACATGCTCTTGTATCTTAGGCAAAATTTTAGTAAGATGGAAAACAGACTGGTGTAGATTTCACTGGTTTTATAATTGCTGATAACTTTACCTGAAGTATAGTATCAATAGCAACTCTCAGCAAGGAAAACAGTTTAGAAGCAAGATAAAGTAAAAACAAAAGTGGGAAAAAATAATTAAAAAATGTTTAGTCTCATGTGGTTCATATTACTTGAGAAAAAGAATTTTTTTTAAAAAAAAAGAAAAATAATGTAAAAAAAAAAAAGTGCTTTAGTCTATGGCTCCCCATATGGTGAAGAAGTTTTTCTTAGATCTCCTGTGCAAGAGCAGAAAAAGTGTGTTTCTCTTCAGACAGATGCATGCCCTCTTGATGGGGCTGGCAGGTCTATGTTTCATCACCCTGCAAGAAGAAGCCACCTCGCATCAGCAAACCGGACAGGGGCAGAGCTCTCCCTCTCATCTCAGCATGAAAAAAAGCAACAGAGGTCACCTGTATCCTTCCAGAGGGGCCCCACATTCTCTCTCATTTTTCTTTTTTCTATTACATACCTGTAAAATCCTTTTCTGTTATTTCTAATATCATTGGCCAGATTTGACTCTGTCAGGGCTTTAGCTTTTCTAACCTGGTCTCTGATTACATGAGCAACTTCCTTGCAATCATCCCAGGTTACCAGTCCCTGCTTCCGCGCACTGTGTGTTCCCCTTTTGTATTTGATTTTCGCCAGGAGTTCTTTTGTTTATCCATATAGGTCTCCTGTTTTCTTTGCCTGATTTCTTCCTTTTAGGGTTGCAATGCCTTTGAGCTTTGAGCAGATGATCCTTGAAGGTCAACCAGCTTTCTTGGTCTCCCAGTGCCTCCAGGGCTTTATCCCATGGCACACTACCGAGGAGGTTCCTGAAGAGGTGAAAGGCAGCTCTCCTGAAATCAAGGGTTTCAAGCTTGCTGAGCTTCCCCCTCTTAGCTTCCCATAGGATCTCAAACTCCACCATCTCATGGTCACTGCAGCGAAGACTACCCACAAGTTTAACATTATCCGCCCTCCCTTTCCTATTGATGAGAACAAGGTCTAACATGGCCCCTCTCCTCGTTGGTTCCTCTATCATTTGGATAAGGAAGTTATCATCAATGCATTCCAGGAATCTCCTGGATTGCTTGTTCCCTGCCGTGTTGTTTATCCAACTGATGTCAAGGCGATTAAAATCCGCCATGAGGACCATGAGGACCAGTGTTTGTGAACGAGCAGCAACTCTTATCTGCTTATGAAGGCCCTCGTCATGTTTAAAATGTCTTTGAAACTCTTTTTATGTATGCAAATACATGAAAATAAGACAATCAAACAAGTTTAGATTTTGTGCTTGGGTGCCAAATAATGTCAGCAAGGCGCAGGACAGTGACAGATACCATGGCCTCTGTCACTCACTTCTGTGACTAGAAAGAAACATCAGAAAAAGTCAATTGCCCTAACAACAGATGACACAGATCCAGGACAAGGTCCTTCTAAAGTAGCACCATCAGATAAGTCAGATTCAGAATTAGAAAGGATAGCTGGTACCCCTGTGACTGGGAAGAAACATCTAACAAAGACAAATTGCCCAACATCAGATGATTCTGATCCAGGAGAGGGTCCTTCCAAACCAAAGTCATCAGATGGTTCAGAGCCAGAATCAGAGGCAGCTGACAAACCTTTAACTCTAAGGGAGTTGTGAGATGTGAGGAAGGACTTTGGCCGTCGTGAAGGTGAATCAGATTACAGGTGGTTACTACGATGCTGGGATAAATGAGCATCCATGGAGTTGCCAAAGGTAAGGCAGTTACAACCAC
>NW_009729226.1:44589-60617 GCF_000703405.1 Apaloderma vittatum | reverse complement strand
TATATTATATTATATTTATTGTATAAAAACTGACACCATATTCCAGTCACTGGAAGGACATGGAGGTATTTGATGCATACATTTTGTTCCAGCTCACTCGATTGAAGATGTTAACCCTCTTTAATGTTAAGATTAGGATGTTGTGACCAACTTGTACATGTTTCAAGAATGTTTCTGATGGATATGAAAATTACCCAGAGGAAGTGTCCTACTTGTACAAACTTGTGTAGAGACAAGCTCAGCCTGACACCTGATAAAAAAAAAGGACCTATCATTCTGCTGTCGCTGATAAATTAGATAACTCATCTAAGCAGTTGCCTAGTTGTGCTCCACCTCATGGGAGAGCAAGAGACTTGACACCTCCCAAGGATCATCTCTCTGATGTGGTTCTTGTGACATGCACAGCTGTCCAGCCCAGAAGACTTTTATTTGTCTTTAATTCCACATGGATAATGCTTCCTTCTGGACTGGGGTGAGAGAAGGAGAGGGAGTGTTGCCAAGTGGGTGAGGGCACACCCTGTGTTTAGGGTGTCAGCCCTGGGGTGAGTCGTCGCAGGAGAAGACACCCTAACATCATCTACTGTCTTTGGATTAAAAGCAACACAACTCCCATTCGTTACACCTGATTGGGTGGATAGGTAGAGAGAAAAAATTGTTTCCTTACTGTTGAATTATTAACTTTCTTAGAAGTGTTATTCCTGTGAAACTGCATCATCTGTTTCTATTTATAGTCTATGTGCCAACAAGAGTTAAGTCAGTTGCCCAGCAGAAATTAGTTGCTTTCCGTTCTACCGCAGCATTTTTAACACAGATCAGCAGTGCTCTTCAACATACACAGAAAGCAACCCCAAGAGTGGTTGCGGGAGAGAAGTATTGGTTCAGGAATCTTAGCATATCATATTATTTATTCCCTTTGCTGTCTGCTGGAAGAATGGTTTTATTTAAATTCAGTAAATAGCTGATTCTGTAGTTACTACCTGAGATCATGTTTTTGACTAAATCAGGTTTCCTAGAGGGCTGAGTAAAGTTTTACTGTTAATTTCCTAGCTCAGTAGGGTAGAAAATGCAAAATGATCTAGCTTTAGCAATCTTCAAATATATGATAACACAATTTCCTATTTAAGCAGCATCTCTGCATGTCAGAGAGGCAGAAGTAATTGAAAACATCTTACAAGTGTGTGTACGTTATGGAGAGGCCGCTGCTATTGTAAATGGAGGGACTCGCCTCAAGACCTTGTATCTGCCAAAAAAAAAATCGTGAGAAAATTGTTAAAAAGCAGATGACTATGGCTGGATGAGAGGAAAAGACAGGTTTATTTTAGGGGCAGAGAGTTTTAGGGGAAACAATGGTTCTTGAAGGATCTAGTGAGATCCTGTTCTTGCTTTTCTCTCCACTGCCAGATGTTTTGTTGTTCTAGCTCTTCCCAAACCTCTGATGGTTAAATTTCTTTTCAGAAATTCCAGCTAGTATCTCATTTTGGCATACTAATAGTGATTAAATATTGTCTAGAGAGTAAAACCTCACTTGTTTAGAGTAAGGAGACGTGATGTTTGGTTGATGGGGAGGTTTGTTAATGGAGCTGTGATACGGCAGCTTTGTTCTTCACCAAATTTCTCCTCTTCCCACGCCCTCTCCAAAAGCAGTAAGCCTGGGTGTGCATGGAGCCTGTGCTGTGCTCCTCGGCTGACTTGCTGGCAATGGCTCACATCTTCTGATTGACTCAATTAAATGGATTTGCAGCAGTGGCAGGGACAGAGCAGGCTCTGCAGCACTTGCCTGATTGTCCTCTTTTTTCCTGGAGTCCTGTCCCTGGAGTGTGGGTATAAGCCAGGCTGCCGTTTGCCGATAACGCTCCAACTGCAACAGCCGTGCTGTCAGCTGCTAATCAGGATCAGTGATAACAGGGCTCTTCTCCCGTGGGGTCTTGCCCAGTTGTGTGCTGAGGGTGGAGGGACAGCTCTGGCATCTAGACCACTCAGTATCTCATTAGTTTCTGTGTCAGGGAGCTGACATGCAAGCCAGGATCACTAGTCTGTTTTGGCTGTTTAAAATCCTCTTCTTGGTGCTTAGGTGTAGCTTGCAATTTGCACACAGAGGAGCCAGGGTCTCTGAAGCTCTTTCTCAGTAATGGTGGCACATGAGGTAGCTGCTCACCTTGCTGAAGGGGGTGGGAGGCAATGGCAGAACCCAAAGACCGCTTCATTTTGAAGTTGGGTCCTAGGATGGATCAGGGGAGCTCACCACTGGCCGACCTGCCATGTTCAAAATGACATGGTTAAGGTGATTCGGGTGAGCTGTTTGTTCCATGTGGTGAACAAGGGCAGTAAAACAGCTCAGAGAAGTGGAGGCAGTGAGAGCTCGATCTGCCAGTGGAGGGGGCCCATCATGATTTCTTGCTACTAAAGATCCTCTGCTCGGTGCAGAGCATGCAGCTCTCTCTGCCGCTTTCACACCTCCCATCCCACGTCAGAATAGCCCTATACCACAGGGCAGCAAGGCCCACGTGAGGTCTTCCGCTGGAACAAAGCCACGTGGCCTCACACCTGAGGGACAAGCTGGGAAACCCCAGGCTGAGGCTCAGCTCCAGGTCCTGCGATTAGCCCTCACCAGACTTTTTCTGTGCCACAAACAGGTTTTTCCGGTAATATTCTTGTTCAAGATTACCTGAAAATTCAAGTTTATCCTGGTTGACTACTTTTGAGCTTTAAAAATGCACAATAGTCTAAACTGTTATTCTTTCTTTAGACAGAAGGTTTTTTGAATGTTGAAAAACTTGATGAGTTTGTTTACACTCTAAATTGACCAGAAAAATTCAGATAGTTCAAGCTAAGAGGAGTGTGACTGCTCTGTGATAAACGTGAGGAAAAGTGAATGACTAGCAGAGTCATGTTAAGGTTGAAACCAATGTGATTTGGAGTGGAGTGAAACAATTGTGTAAATATAAAGACAAAACCTCTTAAATAGCTAACTTATAACAAAATACCTAATTTCACCTGTTTTCACACGTAATTATAAATATATTGTGTAGAAGCTTCTTCTGCGTCTGCCCCAGTAAAATTCACCTAAGAGGCTCATGTCACACACCAAAGGCTCACAGTTTTGGGATGCGATTCCCAATATTACCGTCTGATTCTCCAGTGAATTATCATGATGCTCAGGCTGTAGTTTCTGTTTTACTAGTTTAAAGGACTTAGAGTTCACTTGTTTGTATCTGCATTTCTAGTGATCATTTGAATATCCTACTTGCATAATTAGCTTTATGTACCTCATCCGAATAGACTCTAACATGCTTTAAGTATCACATGGGAAATGGGCCATTAAGCACTGTGAAATAGTTTGATGTGTAGAGGATTGGAAGAAGGATGGATTGTTTAGAATGAGTTGAGGTATGATAATTACTATGAGTTTAGGAAATGGAATAATGTGGGTCAAATATCAGCAAATACTTTGTACTCATAAGGTCCACTAGTCTGTTAAATAATCTTCCAACTGAAGTGAAGAAATTCCTGTTGCTTAAGATTCTTAAAATAGAATAATAACGTGGTGTTAGAGGCAATTCTTCTCTGGTGAGGTGCTAGACTAAGAGACATAACACTATTCAATATCTACCCACAGCTCTGAGTGCTGAACCAATTTCTTTTCAGGCTGAGCAAGAAAACGGTGATGAATATTTCAAACCTTGCTTGAGTATCTCTTGACAGCTATTATTTTGTTTAAAATTATAGAAATGTGAAACTGCATGTTTTATGTAAACTTCCAGGATGCCTTTTTCAATTACATCAGTTTTTCACTGATTTTTGACCTTGCATTGCCTGGCCTTGCTAAATGTTGAATTTCCATTCTAATAAGTAAAGAGGTTAAAGTGTCAGATTCAGGTGGGTGGAGAAATGGGGAAGTTAAAGTGAGCACAGAAGCCTTAAATAGATGACTAATTGCCTCCCAAAAAAGGTAGAACATTGAAAACTATCGCGTGGTGGACAGATATACCAATTGTTTTTAAATATACAAGTATGTAAATACAAAGATTTTCCTGCATGAAAATACATTCCAATCATATTTCTATGACTGATTTTCTGTTCATTTTCCTACATGACAAATGATTTTTTTTCCATTCTGATCTTGTTCTTGCTCCATATTTTGATGGAAGAATCACGTTGTGCCATCACTTCACTCTGAATAGGACTAAAACAGAAAAGTATAGAGTTAGGATTTTCAGCTTTGTGGGGCGAAGCAGCTGTAAAAGTGCAATATGTCAGCCAGGAAGAGCAAGGAATGAAAAGACATTTTAGCTGCCTTCCAGACTCTTGACATTTACCTTTCATACTCTAGTTCTTACAGCTGGGAAAAAAAAACCACCATTCAAAGAATGACTCTTAGGTGCAGGCACAGTGTTTTGTCTCTATTTGTAGAGGTTGAAACAACAGTGCTGAAGTATTAAGTTGTGCACTAATTTCAGTGGGTTTTAGATGTGGTGCTTGTGATAGAATTTTAAATGTGACAATATTTTAATAGTTTAGATAATATTTTTACTGTCTATACTGTTACTTCTTCCCCTGACCATTGGAAAACACAGAAGAGGAAAGCAATACCACACTGGGACGGTCTGTACCACTCCCTGCAATGAATAATTAGAGGCAGGAAGATCAAGCCAGTTTGGAAATGCAGAACTATTTGTATATGAAGATGCCAACCTGAAACATTTGGAGGGGTTGCAAATTTGCTAGGCTGAAGTTTATCAAAAGTGAAAAAAATTGATGAAACTCTCAAGTCCACAAAGCCCACTTTTTATGAGGAAAGAACAGTGGAAGAATTTTGTCAAGATCTTGTGCCAGCTCAACTTCAACAGAGTGCTTAATCATCATGTTGGTTGTTGTTGTAAAACACTGTATAAAATCTGCAGTTTTAGGTGTAAGAAGGCCAATCTGGGATATTCTGTGTCTGTGTCCTAGCTCAGAACTGTCAACTGCAGTTCTGTTTTTTGACACTTATTTGTGTCTTGCTTTTGAAAAATGACTTAATTACCCACCTCGCTTCCCCATCCATAAAATGGAGTGAGAGAGTAAAAATGCTTTCCCAGGTATTGGGTGATGGGGCGACAAGGAAGAAATGGATAGCGACAAATCCTCTTTCCTGGCCCTTTTCCACAGAGGATTATTTGACTGATTATGAGCGCCTAATTTAGTCACTGTGACTCTTAGTGTTTAATCTGCAGAGCGTAAAAAGCAGTTCAAACCACTCACACACCAGGCTGCCAGACACCAGTTTTACTGGACAAGGTAGAGCATCGCCCCAGGAACAGGTGATTCCCAGCACAGGCACCCAATTTCTCTTCTTTGACTCTGTGGGGAGATTCTATCATCACTTGTGACTGTAACTGCTGTTGTAGCTTGCTTAGGTATCCCTGTACTGGACTGTTTCATCAGCCCTTTCTTTATCTTAAAGATGTCTTGTGGCTGTTTTTTTTCTGCCCCGGTCAGTAGGAGATGATGAGTACGTTTTTTATTGTAGTGTAATAGACTTAATTTTTTAGAAGGATCCAAAGAAGCCATTTCTAAACCAAAAAAACCTATTTTTTTCAGTCTCTAAATCACATTTACTAAAGCATCTAGTCTTCCTGGAGCCTGAAGGGAATCCTCTCTGGTAGCGGTGTGAGAAGGACAGGGCACTAGTCCTTTCTGCAGCCAGAAGAGAGCTGCTGGTGAAATATGGTTTTTAAAGTCTGTGGAAAAGCTATGGTCAGTCTGGAGCCTGTGACAGAGGCAAGGACAGCACACATCTTTCTAGGGATGTGCAGCACTTGAGACAGTAGCACTTAAAATGTCCTTTTGAAAATGTGAAGGCAAGAAGCATCTGGAACAATCTGTCACATCCAAATTAAAACCCCTCTGAAGACCAGAAAACTCACTATAAATTGTCTCATTTTCATACTCTAATCTTCCTATTCTATCTGATGAAGGGGGAAATACTCATTTATAAATGAACCCGGTGGGCATTCATCAAAATGGATTAATCTCTTAATTTAGCCCCAAGAAAAATTAAGAAATAAAGCTTTGAAGAAGTGAGAGCTCTTTCATTTCGCTTTTTTCTTTCATTTATTTTTTAAAAAGAAAACCAAACTTTTTTCTTTCTTTTTTTGTCTTCATTTTTTTTCCCCCTTCATTCTGGACTATAGGCCTTCTAATGGAATTGCAGTTAAAATCTTCATAGTCTCCCGTGAATGAAGACTATGACCTTGCAACGACTTCTGAGAAACTTTCTTCTTAAGCATGTCTCTCTCATCCATTTAATTGCAGTTTATAAAGCAATATTTAGAAAGGGTTAATTCTGAGTGTCTACCTATGGGGCACTTCACTGGGGTACTTCATTGACTTCATCTGCAGTTTTTGTGCTTTCTGAAGTTCAAGCTTGTGGAAATCTGGATGCATTCAAATCCGTAAAGATCCATCCTCAAAAAGTGCTGCACACTGTTTCTGGTTCAATTCTGCATTTCATATTGTCTGTGAGATTGTAGCTGGTGAGCACAGTGAGAGACTCTGACTTTAAAATCCATGAGTCAACCGATTGCTGTCAGTGACAAAAAATCCGTACAAACTCTACGGTAACAAGCTTTTTTTTCTTCCAAAAAATAATCATTAATTTAAAGACAGAAAAAAAATTGATATGGCAGTTATGAGCCAATTCTGAGTCACAGTGAGAGAAAAAATATTTGTGTCACAGTTTTGAATTATGGAAATTTTGAAAGGATATTTGAAATTATGTTTTCCCTCGTGTAATTTCTGCTTAGGGTCAGTGAGGCTGTTGTCTTGTTTTCCTAAACAAGAGGCAGGTAATCTTGAGGTTCAGTGTTTCATTGAGTTCTTTCAAGAAGGACCAAATTAAAAAAGTGTAACAGAGATGATCTCGTCGCAATCGTATTATTAATAGCTGTGTTCAAAGGTGAAATATTATGAATTTGTTATGCACACAGTTCAGTCCACTGTGTGCCTTACTAGCAATAAACAGGACCGAAGTTATAAGCACTGTAAACATTAGTGGCAAATCTCATTTAGACCAAACGGTTTCAGAAAACAGAGCTGGCCTCTTTACAACACATGAAAAATCAATTAACAAAATATTATACCCTTGCAAAATGAAGTGTGGATAATGAACACAAATAAATGGGGATTTGAAAAAAGCCTGTATACTTGTCCCTTTTTGGGCGGGAGAGTGACTGATTCGTTTAGGAGAACCATGGTGGATTAGTGCAGGTATGTATTAACAGTGGAGCAAAGGAAGACAAACTTCAAAGAAATTTCTAATCTTTTATCCCATTATGAATCCTGCAGAAGAGTTGTAAATTCTAATTTAATAGCAAGGGATGTGTTACAGCCAAAAGAGTGTAGTGCTATTTATAGGGGAAAAACTTTTCCCATGTAGAGGTTGGGCTGGAATCTCACCCATGGCATTTTTTCCATCACACTAATCTAGTCTAAACAGGTTAAAATTGAGGTCATTTATGTAAGTCTTCCAGGTGCTCTTGAGAATATCTCAACGAAAATAAGAAACAGCATCTTTTGCGGCTTTCAGTATTGCCACAAGTCTGTTAGCTGTGATGCAAGAACCTGAAAACTGCCACTTAAACAGCTTTCCTTCCAGTTTGCTGCTTGCCAGTCTCTGGAGGCCTGGGCAAGATTACATGAGGCTGTGAACAGCTCAGAATGTTGTGGTTCTTTGTCTTGTGACAGGTGTGAGACCACAGGCTTTTGATTTGGGATTTCCAAAGTTAATTTAAATGCTAGAAGAAAGCTGACTGAGATCTGAAATAAGTAAAACCAGCACTGGCAGAAAAATGACAAACTGAGACCCTCCAACCAAGAACACTAAGCTGAATAAAATGGAACCAATTGCACAGTATTTTCAAAGTATTTTCAGAGTATTTTCAGGTGAGACTTATCACAAACTGTAGGCTATTGCACACTAGACATCAGTGATGCCACCATCAGCAACTAGCAAATGTTCAGTTCCTTGGACATGAGCCTGAGAAATGGTAGCATAGAATCATAAAGCTTGGAAAAGGCTTCTAAGATCATCTAGTCCTACCATCAAGCTAACGCTACCATGACCACTAAACTATAGCCTGAAGTGCCACATCTACATGTTTTTTTGACACCTCCAGGGATCGTGACTCCAATACTTCCCTGGGCAGCCTGTTCCAAAGCTTCATCGCTCTTTCAGTAAGGAGTTTTTTCCTACTATCTAACCTAAACCTCCCCTGGTGTAACTTGAGGCCATTTCCTCTTGTCCTGTCATTAGTAACTTGTGAGAAGAGAGCAATGAGGTCTCCCCTCAGCCTCCTCTTCTGCAGACCAAACAGTTTCAGCTCCCTCAGCTGCTCATCATAAGACTTGTTCTCCAGACCTCTCAGCAGCTTCATTGCTCTTCTCTGGACCCGCTCCAGCACCTCAATGTCTTTCTTATGCTGCGGTGCCCCAAACTGAAAGACCCAAAAGGCCCCAAAGCATCCTGTGTAGCAACTTCAAGGATCCACCTGTGGGGTTGGTGTGGTTGGAGGAGAAAGCTGCCGCTGCTGTTTGGGTTGAACTGTGATTTGCAGACAAGCCTTGACTCTCTGTTCCTTGTGGCAAGAAGCCACTTAAGATGGACTACATGGTGTAAATCTTTAATTTATTCTGTTCCCAACTTCGTGAACTGCTGATACGGTTTCATGCAGTACAGGTTACCATCACTATGTCCATAGAAGGCCACACAGTCAGAAATACTTAAGCAGAAATATAAGCATTTATGATGAGAGAATTATGTGCTTTCATTCACAGATAGGCACTGGACTTTGCCAGAGTAGCATTCCCATACAAACCTCAGCATCTGATTATCTATTGGTAAGGACTGTCTCAAAATAGGGCACGTCTCTCATTGTGTTCAGATTCACCCAGTAGTCATAAGGCTACTGCATTACTTTAACACACACTCTTTAAACTAGGCTCCATGGTGGGTTTTTCTATGTAAAAAGGTAGATGTTGCTGTCCAGAAGGCAATGGAGATGAGGCATGTGCTGACTGGCTGGTGGAATGATGCTGACAACAAACACCAGCAACACTAACTCTGCACAGTTGACCTTGGTGAGAGAAAATGAACCCAAATCAGTTAGTTTGTTCATGTCCCAAACCTGGGCATGCTGGACTTCTCCTTTAGCTTTCTTCAGAGAAGATAAATTAATTAAACTACCACAAAGAAAGAAAATATCTTCTAATTGTTGAATAAGAAATGGGAGACACCCTTCTACCTCATCACTAAAAGTAGAGAGGGAGTACAGTAAACGACAGAACGAGTTCTTTCCTACCACTGCTTTGTATCTCAGATACAATGTACATTTCAGGTGTTGAGATAGCTTAATATTTATATTTAGTCAATGATTAACTTCCTTTCTTCATACATTACATTTATATTGTCTTCCTGACAGCCATTCCTGGGACAACCTCCACAAAAAGCTAGACAAAACTGAGTGAGGGATGACATATTTTCAACAAAATGGCATGTCTTGATCAAAACATCTTATGATCAAGCCTGGCAAACCCCTGTATTCTCTTCTCCTGCTTCTAAACTGTGTGGAATTAGGTGAGCCAGAGCTCAGTCTATGTCCTGAAGCATATGGTACGACTTTTATGGGTTAGATGAAAGAATTTAAAACGTATCACTTCTTTTAATCACTATTTTTCTCCTAAAAACTTTGTAAACTCTTCTGCTCAGTTCTTACTACACAGCATGAAACTATCTAAAAATTAATGTTACTTTTGTAATATGAGGAAAGGGGATTTCCCAATGAACATTATTACAATAGTTTTATTTAAATTGAAGGCCTATTTTTAGATGCTTGGATCTATCCTGGGATAAAACATTCCTTCTTTGACATGTTCTAATGTTGACTAAATGTATTATGTACTGCATCTAGGTATCTAAGGAATTTTAATTGTCTCAGAGGTACACAATAGCTTTTTAGAATTAGGATATTTATCACTTGTCACAGCTTGTAAATTTAGATACAGAGCAGGCCTGCACACTGTCGAGCTGTGTGGGAAAGTAAGAAGAATAAGAGGTAGCGTCACGGTCTCTGTATGCCTTCCAAACACATTAATAGTTCTAAAAATGTCTACGATGTAGTTTAAAAAAGCTTAAACCTAAAAGTAAGATGCATAAAAATGTAAAAGAAAACAGCTGGGGCTAAGAAACTCTGCTTTACGTGCACGAGCCTGTCCCACCCTTCTGGCAAAGTGATAGTTGCTCTAAGAAATATTCTGAATTATGCATGGCTGACCAACGATCGTGCACTGGAGTTCAGTTATGATGGTGGGAAGCTCTGGGGACTGTGTGCACTCCTGAAATGTCAGCTACCTGTTGTGCAAATCAAAAATATCTGCAGATAAAAAATTCAGATTAATTGAACCAAGCCCTGGAGCAACTCGCTAAGTGATATAAGCTTGCTATCAGTCAGTGTCAGAAGATTAAACTATGGACCGTCAGGCTGAACAAATTTCAGCTAGGATTAATTTGGTACTCCTCGCTCCAGGACACGCCAGCTATTGTGTTAAAAAAAAAACGAGTAAAGCTAGTCTACAACATCAAAGATTTGTACATTTTAAAACAGACTGACTTTTTTCATGGAGCCCACAGGTTTATTAGCATATAATTTTTTTATTAATTGGTTTGGGTAGATGGCAAACGTTTTCCTGAGAGGTATCTCAACTAGCTGTCTTAAGCTGGTTTCTGCCTGTAGCTGGAGGCTGCGGGACGTGCTTCTCCACCACTGCCTGGGCAGAGGTGAAGGTCATGCCCAGGCCCAGTGTGGGTCAGGGTGAAACATTGCACATCCTTGGCCCATGGGAGGACAATTTTCTCTAGCAGCTTGTCGTGACAGAAGCCATGCAGTAATAGAGAGTAAACACCTCTTGTATGTGTTTACACACTTCTGAATTGGGCAATATTTAATCACTATAGATGGAAGCGCTGGTTTACTACCTAGTGTTGTTGTTTCCGCGTGAGAAATATTTCTGTATCAGAAGAATGGTTAGGCAAGAGCTTAATTTCTTAATGCTTCTCATATCCTGATACCTGTTTACACAGAGCTTCTCTTTTATCCACTTTTTGTATGTGGTCATCAACAGTGATCCTCTGATCTCTGTGATCAGCCATTTATGACTTCTCCCCTTCCCATATGGCAATATATTTGGAGTAATCATCCTGCTAAAATGTGTTATGTTCCCTATTTAACAGGTTCAAAAACATGTTCATTCAGTTAGTTTTATTCCTGTGTACTATCTCTGTTTTGCTGGTTTGTCTCTGGACTTTAGACAAGGGACTCCTTCTTACTGGCACTGCCCTGCCTTGCATGGCAGCATGCATGCTCCAGGTGAGGCATGGGGCTTGGAAGACTGGCACTAAATAAGAATTGCAATAACATTTGCCTCCACTACAGCAGACACAAAGCTTTATCCTGCTCATTTATAGTTCGTAGTTAACTGATTTAATGTATAAATAATTAGCTTTGATAATATTTCCAGGAAACTACAGCACGTTTGCTTGAAACTTTACCTCATTGTAAAGGTATTTGAGAGGGAAGATTTTAGGAGAAGGAAGCCTCGTTGGAGTTTGTAAAAGTTTTCCACTGCGTGGATTGTAAATACATCAGGGCTTTCTCAAGACTTGGCCTTCTGAGCTTTTTGCATCTTCCACCTCCATTGCAAGGTCCTTCCAGATAATGCCCTGGCTCACCTTGGAGCCAGGCTAGGTGTGCTGGCATCTCACCTTGGCAGCTAGGGCCAAAACAAACCGATTCAGGTGGATAACTTGCTCAGTCAAAATTAGCCCCTTGGTCTCTTTGTGTGCATAAATTCTGCCCATAGCTAAAGAGTGACTGATGCCACTGACATGTTTCCTCTGCCTGTTACTCTGTGGGATGAGGAGCTGTGCTCGGTGGCTGCTGGCATCTTCTGACATACCAGCTTGTGCAGCCACAGCGCTCTGAATTTAGGGGTCCCCTGCGAGCAGGAGCACAGCTGTGAACCAAACGCTCTTGACTTTCTCGATCCCTGTTCTTGGCTGGGTATTGGACCTGATGATATTAATACAAATGCTCCTCGAGAGCAAGAGCTGAGATGTAGAAGCATAGTGCAGTAAAATAAATCCCTGAAAGCTAGGCTGGTACAGCACGTAGTGTGGTTTATGTCCCGGGGTGTGTAATGCATATTCCTGCATTTCAACTGATACAATGTTTACAACATTTTGTTTGTGCTTAGAATAAATTTATTTAAATTTAACTTCTCTTTTACATTAGCTTGCAGACCTGCTGATAAATAAGCCACAGTTGTCACTGGACTTTTGTTGCTTGGCAATCTAAATTCTGTTTAGCAGATTTCCAACTATTCAAGTCCAGCAACATTTTAGTAAAGATGCAGTAACAGGTCACCTAATATAAATTACTGTTCATCTGGGAAGTGCTGAGGGCGTTTAGGTTTTACACTTTCCTTCTGTCTTGGCAGCATTATGCTGGAGATTAAGTAATTTTTCTGGGAGTGATTCAAAGGAAATGGATAAAAGGGTATAAAAAGTTTCAGAGTGCTAAGAGATGGGAAGGGATGGCTTAGCTGGAGTTGGCCCTGGCACCTCACATCAGGAGTCCTAAGCTGTTCAGGAACCGTGGTGGTTTGCAGCACAGGGATCTCAGAGTGGTGCATAGGAATTAAATGGTAAAAGTACGGGGAGTAATTAAGGGCTTAAGGATCACTTGCAGTCATATTGACATGAATAATTTCTTTAATTGGCTTCATGGGGACTACTCAGTGCCATATAACTTAGAAGAAGAGGTCTCCAGCAGACCGTGCTGCAGCACCAGCTGGAAATCCATAGAATTCAGGGAACTTGGAAACAAGATGTTTTCACTCTGGTTGCAAGTGGGAACTTCAGCAATAGCAGATAATAAACAACCTACAATTGCAAATATTTATCTTTTGTTAAAAAAACCAAACAACCCAAAAAGAGCAACAAAAAATCACCCAATAAACCCACAATCGATTAGAAGGATAACTTATTTAAATCTGCATAAAGAACTCCAGTTATCTGAAATATGGAGAGTTTCTCTGCATGGTGGTGTTAGTGCCAGCTCCACTGATTCTGTAGAAATTGCCCTGAAGTTTATTGTCAGCTGAAGTGATGGAGTGGGATGACAGATTTCATCCTTGCTGTATTGCATGACATAACTAGGCACAGAAACCTTTATTTTCAGCTGACAAACCTGTTCAGGCAATTTATTGGCTTTAAGTGCAAATTAATATATTTGTAATTCTAAAGAAGTTTCTGTTGAAAGATGTTGGTGAATATTGTGTACGTCAACTGGTTTTCAGAAAACTGTCGGGAGGCAGGCAAGTTTTTCTTACCACAGTCCTCTGGAAAGGAGAAGTGAGGAACATGTGAATGTACCACACTTCTCACATGAGCCATCTTGGAGAATACTGGAAGGTTGATGTGGGATATTTGAAACCCAGGTGCCTCCAGCCCTCTGGACCTGCTGTGTTCCAGAATGGTCTGTCTGAGAGACGAAGAGATGAGCTTTCTGGGAGCACAACAGGAGAATGACCACCAGCTATGGGAACGATGCTCTGGAAGAGATGTTTTCCCTAAATCGTGTTGAGGGGAGCATGACAATGACTCAGGACCATGCTTGAAATGTTTTGACACAAGTGTCACATTTAGCTGCTTGTTCTCATCTTCAGTGGAAGAAAGCTCTGCTTCCTCGGGGAGAGTTTTAGGAACATTTATGCCTTTATATGACACAACCATGTCTCCTCCAGACTTCCTGAGCTGAGGGACAACTTGCGTGGAAGTGCCTCTGTAGTGAAGTAGATATAGTCCTTCATCTCTGTAAAGTTGACTTTGGCATTTATCATATCAAAGTATTCAAATTTATGAATAAATTTCTTGGAGCTCAAGCAGTCCCATGGGTGACTTTTTAACAGAAACAGCAGCCAAGCTGCCTCCTTGTTAGCACTGGGTACGGAAAAGAGAGAACTATGTCATGTGAACTGCGGGGAAATTAGAACAAACTAATCAAAGAATAACGAAGAGAGAAGTTAGACATTAAAGATATATGGACCACAAAATGTGGAACTAGAAATGTTGTCCTAATGTGTTTTATATTCTGGTGAACAAGTAAAACTCTATATAGCCAGAATGCATTCAGAAAAGGCCATATTTGATAACAGATGCTTTTTTCAGTTAAGGAATTGCAATGAATATATATAAGACATTTCACAAAGCTTTCTCAAGGAGATCAGAGACATAGGGTCACTGAAAATAGGGCAGCATGGCGAGATGTCCTCGTCCTGATGCATGATCAGCTAAATTTTCATGATTTGGGGCAGATTTTTCTCTACTGTTGTTCATGGCATTTTTTAAGGATGGAGCTTGCCTAGGAAGCTTATTCCTTTTTCACTTTTTGAAGATAATTCATTATGTCTATCCTATATTTCTCTCGCAGGAGGTTTTACCTGTTTCTCTTGTTCTGTCTGCAAAGAATGCAGAGAATTGTTTCTGCCCAATACACAGGCAGAGCATTGCTTCTGCCTAATACATATTTGAAGACTGTTGTCGTGTTGCATCTCATTTCCCTTCCATAGAAAGGAATCCATCCAAGTGTTTCAGCTTTTTCCCAGGCCATACTTTCAAAGACCTCTGGTATTTTTCTGTTCCTCATCTTTGGACTACTGAGTGTGGTTTCCAGACCTGAACTAGTTACAGAGAGCTAATATAAACCCCACTTTATAGAACTTTTCATAGTGGAAGTCAGTCATTGGTTCCCTACAAGGACAGGAAATTAAACTTTTCAGAACTCACATGACTTGCCCAAGGCTACCCAGCAGGGCTAGGAAGATGGCACAGGACCACAACTTCATGGCCAGTCCCTCTGTTCTTGTGAAACAGGTCTCCCTTGGGAAATGCACTATGTGCAAGCCTTTCATTAATGAAATGTACAACATAGTGTCACTAAGAAAACTGGACTGGCCCCCAGAAGTGATCCTTTCTTCATGTAAAGGATGAGATGTGGTTATGCCTCTTGTATTTATGTGCTGGCTGCTCTTGGTATGGCTTCAACCCATCTGTATTCCTACAGGCTCTGGTCTCTCACAGATTGAGAGCGTGACAGTTTTAAATGTGCTTTATCCTCTTCGCTGTCACCTGCAAGACTTTGCATAAATGGAGGTGAGCATCCAAGTTCTCTTGAAGCTGTATTCACAATAAATTTTTTTGTGCCTTTTGGTGATGAATTAGTATAGGAAATTTAAAAAAAACTGGCATGGTCTACTTGCTCCAACCAAGCACACTTTTCCAGCCCAAGAAAGTAAAAATACATGTAGCTCTAAAATGAACTTGTAGAAGTTGCACAGCATGAGCTGTAATTGCAGCAAATGTATTTCTACTTAATTATTATGCAGTAGTGAGTAGATTAAAATGTTCAGCCTTCTCCTTAGCTATATGCTATTTGCTGAAACACAGTCAGCTCAACTCAGCTACATTGAGTAAATACATACTCATCTGCTTGGTTTAAAAATATTCTAATCATTATTCATCCGATCTATACATCTTATCTTTGCAATTTCTCAGACGTGTTTAATTTTTGTTGTTTGGGGTTTTTTTTGTAAGAGTACATTTATTCATTTTCTCCTTGGCTCTGCTGGAATAGTTTATCTGTAATCTAAGACACAGGAACTTTCTTTACCAGTGGAAATCAGTGTGCTAATTTAATATCAGCAATTGCTTAACCTATCCAATGCCAGAGGGACCTCATTGCAAGATAGGACATACTAATACAGCTTTATGAACATGCAGCACTCGTACCAGCACACTGCTGATTAAAAAACACAGGAGGCGTTTCTTCGAAGGATTCTTAATAAAGCCTTTGGTCTCATTTCCACACATGGATTTTCTTTTTTTTCATTGTCCTAAATACATTTGTAAGACTATCTCATTTTATAGCTGAAGC
>NW_009729226.1:18463-44558 GCF_000703405.1 Apaloderma vittatum | reverse complement strand
AAAGATTTTGTATGTGTTTAATCCATCACAGGAAACAATTGAGAGATATATATAGATACATATATGTATCTATATAAAATATAAACATATTTATTTGATAAATCTCTCAGCATTTAGAGTCCTTTTAACTCCTTAGATAGTGCTGTTTAATCTCTTAAACATGCACTTATAATGACTTCAGAACTCACACCTTGGAGATCTAGTGACCAAGTTGTGCTCTGCCCTGCCATGTGCGGGAGTTGATTTGGATTTTCCTAATCCAAATAATTTTTGAAGCTGGTAAACATGATCAGGACTTCACAGGTGCTAATGAACATTGCTTGTGACCTAAGCAAATGGTGTTCTCCAGCCAGAAGCTCTGCGGTAGGTACACAGCCATGTGTGGAACATGTTGTGATGGTGAGCTCTGCTCTTAAAAGATCTTTTAAATGTATCATAGCTACTGGGAAAAGTGTGTGCTGAAACTTTCAGTGATCATAGAATCACAGAATGGCCTAGGCTGGAAGGGACCTTAGAGATCATCTAGTCCAACCTCCCTGTCATGAGCAGGGATGCCTCTCGTGATACTAGATACTGTGATAATTAAACAGACTGAAGATTGCCTGGAAGTTTTTAACTCAAACAATAGTTTATTTAAATGTAAATCTTCTCTTTAGTACAGAAGCAAGTATATGTTTTTCTTCCTCCAGAGTACAATGGTGGTCTTAACAGGATTTAAACACCATTTCAGAGTAGTTGTAGTCTCTGAATGCTTTATTATGCAACATTAGCTAGGACTCCCTTTTATGACCCAGTAATACTCTTACCTATGAATTATTTCTGTTCCAGGGAGGGAGGAATAAATTATTATATATGAAATGATACAATGCCTAGCAATTATCTCTCCTGAAGCAATAGCGGTATATTTACCAGTATGAATGCACCAATCTTAGTCATCATATAGAACACTATATTAAGCTGTTAAAAACTATCTGTTACTGGCAAAAAAATGTGTATATATTTATCAGCAACTGTCAATATTTTGGTGTCTTGCCTTTAGACTAGTTGACTTCAGAGAGAGACTGTCAAGATAAATGTTGCTTCTCTTAAGTTCCAAATGGTAATTTTGGTAGTTATAATGGAAAACTGCAGTAAAAAAAAAAAAATCTTACTGTTTGATTTTACCTAAGATATTCCACACATTTGGACTAATTGGTAATTATCTGAGCAATTTAATTTCAAGCATTCTATCAGAGCATTTCTGAGAGGTGCACTGTACAGCAGCACTGTAAGGGTTTCTGTCCATCCACAAACCTGTTGCTGTTTACTTAAAAAGCTGTTTGATTATTTACACAACTCCTCCATTTACCTGCTCTGTGCACACTTTGGGACCCAATATGTTCCTCACCCTTGTCCCTGGGTCCTCTCAGCACTGATACTTTCACTCCAAACAAGTGTCTCAAACTGCTGCTGGGGGAGGTGATAGAGGGCACATCACTGCAGGAGCAAATTTGTCGGTAGCGTGGTACCTGTTGCATAAAGAGCTGAAGCAGCACTGGCTTTATGAGGTGACAGGCATTTTGGGCCCTCCTCATTGGCAGGTGGAAGATGATCCTTTCTAGAAGCAGCATAACCAGTGACAGCTTCTAATTATCATATACTGGACACTTTCCACAGTGAACAAGAACGGTATCTAGAGAAGCAAATTGCTCTTTTCCAGGTCCCTGATGCAGCTGGCCATGCTGAATGGGATCATGACACTGCAGGTAGACCTTGGAAAGCACACCGTGAGCTGTGCTTGCCTATTGTAAGCTGCTGTGGGGTGCAGCTCTAATAAAGCTACATCTGCCCTGAATATTGCCCTCGGGTACTTCCTCCTCTGAAGACACGTCCCATCATCCTCCTCCCATCCCACTGAGGCTATGCCACTTGAGGTTCTCCTTTGACTACAGTCCAGCAGTCCTGGCTGTCATCTAACACTCTCACCTATGGAAATGAATGCCCTCTCGGGCAGCACTGAATCACCTTGCTTAGCACAGAAGCCCATGCATTGTCATCCAATAGTAAATGTATTTCTTTTCTCAAGAGAAATGTTTTTTCTTCTCATATAGGTGAGTTTTGGCAGTGAATGAGCCCTTTAATCTAGTTTGCAAATAACTGCACTGTAGGACAGCAAATTCTTATGGAGAAAAAAGTGGAGTGAAACTGTGAGCATATTTGCATGCAGATAAACTACCACTTTTTCCTACAGTCTAGTTCAGAAACCGCTGGTAAAGCGAGTACTCTTGTTTAATTGGACCAGCTAAGTTTGCTCATGTATTTTTCTTCTCTGAAAGACAGTCATCTCCTCCATACACCCTCTGAAGTTAATCATAGTGTGGTCAGAAGTGCAGCCCTTCCCCTTGAAAGAGCTTGGGCAGCTTCCTTTTGAACAAGGGGCATTAAAAACCTCTGGGTTACATCTTAGCCTCCAAACAAGCTGAAATATAAACAGGACTTCTGTACCACCAAGGTTGATTCTTAAAAATACCATTAACAAGTATCAGCACTGTGAACCTATGGTGCCTATAAATGCCAGGGGAGGGTACGTGCTCATGCTCTCAGTGAAGCAAGGCCTTTTCAGAGGTATTATAATAAGGCATTTTTACCCTATAAAAGGAAGTTGGAAGGTTTAGCTCTCACAGCCAGCAGCCTAGGTCTGTCTAGAGATTGTCTGAGAAAGCCTGGCTGCTCAGGGGCTTGTTTGGATAGGTTGGCTTTGACTGAGGCACAGTTTATTATTATCTGGGAAGAAACAGACCTTTTCACTGGGGCAGATTTTGCAGGTTGGTGGGTTTTTTTGGTCAGAAGAAAGATCCCTGTCACAAATGAGATAGGTCAGCTGTACTGAATCCATAATGAAGGATAGAGCCTGGGTGAATGCATAGGGAAGATGCTGAGAGGGAAGATTCCGCTGTGTGACTGTAGGTTTCTGGTCCTGCCTTTGAGAGCCCAGGGGATCCTCTCAGCCTTGTTTGTCACGCAGATGTCCCAGGTGCATTAAGATGACTAAAAATGGCATTTGTACACTTATGAGTGTCATCTCAAGAATTCAGGAATTCAAATATTCAGACTCTGGTACTTGCAATGCTCCCTATGTGTGCAGTACATGTGGCACTAGCTACACAAGGACTGGCTCAGTACGGTCAGAGAAGCCCACAGGGCGACATGCCTCATCCTGAAGTAGCTGCTGGTTTTCCATCTCCCAGCCTCCCTCGTCTCCCAGAGCACTGGCAGCGTGGCAGCCTACAGGGCCATGTTGCATCTGCCATAGGTCCACACACACCAAACCTAGGACATCCATGTCAGCCTGCCCCATTTCTGTCTTCCAGATCTATGATACAAGAGGGGTAGAATTTCCCATTACCTTGTGCCCAGGGTTATGTGACTGTTTTAAGCAACGATTGTGAAATCGTTGCAAGGATCATTTGAAAAGTGAAGTGCATCCAAAATAACTTGTGTGTCTGCTTCCTAGTGGGAGGGTGTGAAAGGCTGGGTTTCCTGTTGGTGATCTCTGGCTGGCTTGGAACAGAAGAAACTTATTTTTGCCCAGTAAGTTGTCGCTATAGTTTGAGAACTTTGATTTCTTTTTTCTTTTATCATGTACAAAGAAAACAAGTGACTAGTACAGGTATATTTACTGAACTGTTACTCTATATTGAGTCAGCTGTGATCCATTTACACCTTAAATGCTGATGCCATTTCTTATCTTTATAGATGAGATATAGACACTGGTTGCTTCTGATCTGTCTGCTTTCCAGACTGTCACTGTTAACTTTCTGCTTGTCATGGATGACGTGTAGTTCTCTTCAAAATTTGTCCTCCATCATTAGCTGGATGTGCTTTAAGGCTGATTTCTTTTATTTCTTGTGCTACATGTCACATCAGAGATGTGGCTATTCATGTTATGAAAACAGCCACTGTAATCAAGTGCAGATTAATGGAAAGATTATTTCTGTGCATATGAAGAGTTCCTGGAATATAGCATTTACTATTTTAATAGATTCAGAAAGTAGATCACAGTTTTGCTACCCCTCAATTCTGCTATTTTTTGTCCTCTTTTTTGTTCTCATGTACAGGTGATGTTACTGGGCTGTATTCTCTTCACAGACAGACACCTGTAGTAGCAGCATTCTGCATTTCTGTACCTGTACACAATGTATCTCGCTTAACCAGTTCTTCATGAGTCATAGTTTCTTGGGACATCCCCTACCATAACTGGATATAAGTTAGGTGGCTAGTGCTTCGCATCTTTTTTTGTAGCCCCAACTTCTGAGAAGTGTAGGAGACCAAAGAAAAGCAAATGCTTCACGACCACTGATGTGAAAAGGTTCTATCATCTGAGGCTACCCCAAACAGCATAAGGCATAAACTTATTTCAAGAAAATGCAGAGCCCATTCAGTAAAGAGCAATGATTAATTTAATATTTCAGAGACCTACACCTCCAAATTCTGAATAACAGAAAACATTGGCAACAGTCCTGTGAACTCCTGATGTCTGTCTTTTCCTAGTTTGGATGTCAATATGAAACATCTTCAAGAAAATTAACTTTGCAAATTAATCTGGTTGCCAAGAAGGCCAGTGGTATCCTGGGGCGTATTAAGGTGAGCATGGCCAGTAGGTCAAGGGAGGTCATCCTCTCCCTCTATTCTGCCCTGGTGAGGCCACATCTGGAATATTGGGTCCAGTTCTGGGTTCCAGGGTGCAAGAGAGACAAGGAAATGCTGGAAACAGTCCAGGAGAGGACAACAAAGATGACTGGGGAACTGGAGCATCTCTCTTATGAGGAAAGTACACTTTCACTGTGAGAGTGACAGAGCACTGGCACAGGCTGCCCAGGGAGGTTGTGGAGTCTCCGTCTCTGGAGACATTCAAAAACTGCCTGGATGCGTTCCTTTGTGACCTACTTCAGGTCATCCTGCTCTGGCAGGGGGGCGGGACTAGATGATCTTTCGAGGTCCCTTCCAACCCCTGACATTCTGTGATTCTGTGATTTATCATTCAAAGCACATGTCTTTATTCTAATTGGGCATACGATCTGCCTTACATGCTACTGATCCATTTGGAGTCTATCTCAGTGACTTCCTAGGTGTTTCTACCTCATTAGAGTCATTATTGTCTTGGTCTTCCATCAGGATGAAATCCAAAAGACTTTTTTTCATTCTGAGTATGCTGCATCATTGCCAGTTATTTTTGAAACAAAGATATCCCGATCTCTTTTAAGTTTTCAGCCATATTTTGCAGAGTGTGAATCTTGTTAGCTCATGAGAGTTTTCATGCATTGATGCCCCAAAGTAGTTCCACACAAGCTCTTGGGTCTTCCAACATGGGGCAAGTAAAATCCTGAGAGTACGTTGTCATTGACTGGCCTGAAGAGTAGCTGGAGGTTGTCCTCACAGCTCTCCCTGCTGCAATGAATTTTTCCTATGTGTTTTCTTCTGCTACCTCCTCCCTTAGAAGATAGGCAGCAAAAAATGGCCAAGTCTCTACAGGTCCTGGGTATGCATGATTTCGTGTTGAGCTCAACAACATGCTCTGATGAGCTAGAGGGACACACTTGGCTAGAGCAGCTCTTCGCTGGGGAGATATTTTTGCACAAGGAACCAGCTATTTCTCATTTATTCTGTCTATATGCTGTAATAACAGCATGCGTGGGCAATGGCTCACCTACATCGGTATGCCCCAAAATCACTGTTAACTTAGTTAGTCCCTGCTGTTCCTCTTAGTAATTTATAGTTTATTCAGAAAACACAGACATTTGACTGAGGTGCCTTTGGGTCTTTTAGCTGGCTTCTAGCCAAGTTTGCTTGTCAAGTAACCTTTCTTTTCTTCTGGTGCAATATGTTTGTGCTGGTTGCTAAGCAGATTACTTCCTAGCTGCATGTTTAACAGGAATGAAAATGGTAACACAGAGATCGGAGGTGCTGGATAGCGGCATGGTAGTTTTGTGTTAGGAAATCGTAATTAAGGGACTACAATCATGATAACTGCTGCTTCCCAGGATGGATTTTTTATGCATGAAATCCTTGTGATTCTGACATTTGCCATATTTCATATGGGGTCTTTACTTCTATTAAGGGCTGAAAATGGTTGCACAGGCAGCAAGAAACTTCGGGTGAGGAAATGTAAGTAATGCAGTATTTATTACAAAATAGATGTTTTTGAAAGCTTTACTATTTGCCTCCAATACCTTTTCATCGAAATCCTATCGGCTTTAGTGCCATTGTATCTGCCCTCTTTATGTAACCCTTTCTTTATGAATACCTTCAGGTGTAGTTTGTTCTACTGAGCAGTTACCATGTTCTCTAAGCAAAGTGAATCCTGATCCTGACGTTTCCCATTCATACCATTTCAGTGTAAAAACATGATTTTACAGATTGCAACTTCCTAGTCCACAGAGCTTCTATAAGATGCATATCATGAGGCAAGAGGAAGTCAGGCACACGTTATTCTCAGATTAATCTCCCTGTTGAAGCTGATTTGAGGCTCAACCTGAGAGAGAACTGCGGGACTTTGAGACTCCATAGTTTGACTGTTTAGGGTTTTGGTTTTGTTTTGTTTTTTTTCTTTTTAATGTGCCCAAACTCTGGTTGATGCAAATGGTTAATAATTGATAATACATCTCTTTTTTTGTGCTCCTTTTCTTATTTTATTTGTTCCTGGCTCTTTTCTTTTATGCTACAAGACATCCAGGGCACAAACTTATTTTAGCACGCTGGAAGCTCCAGCCTAACTAATACCCACAGAGCCATGCAAATCACCAGAGCTGTTTGGAGTAAATGCATATTTTTAAGTTGTACTTCTGAAAATGAGGAGCTTCTCACACAACATGCTGGACCCCAACAAGGCCACTTGTTGATAGAGGTAGATAATAGCTTGGTTGTTCTTGGAGGGGAATCTTCAGGGAAGGATACCAGAGATAAATCCAGATTTGCACCTCTCAACCCGCTCTGCAAATGTCACCTCAGCAAGAGGGCGCTTGTGGGACAGGCAGAGCCACAGCACCATTTCTTCCTTGCTTCTTTCAGGCTGACAATACCTCTTGGAATATTCCTGGTGGGCAGCTTTCTTCCACTTCTCCACAGAGTAACTGAAGGCTTTATATAGCCTAGGCTTTCCTGTGCGCAACGCACAGACAGACTTTGGCATTGTCACTTGCTGTAGCTGCTTTATCTACACTGTGGGAGCAGCAGAGCACAGCTCTTGCCATTTCACCTGTGTTACGGTTAATGACACATATCCAAAGGCCACTTCCAATTTCCTGAAGGAGAGATTTCTCCTTTGTACCTAAAAGGGAGTGTACTCAGCTGAAGCAGGAGCATGTGCTTTGTACAGATGAAATCACTATACTGGTGACTAAATTGTTGGATTTGCGGAGTGAAAGCAGGATGAGCCCTAGTAGGTTTTCTGGTGTCTATTACCTCTGCAAGCAGGACTATCTATAGGTCTACCTACTCCACAGTGGCTCTGCATGCTCTAATGTATAGTGGCCCATGTCTGGTCCCAGCAAGGCTGACGTTGTTGCTTACCACTGTTCAGGTAATCAGTCAGTCTTGACACTACAAGCAACCCTGGGGAGAGACTTGTGGCCAATTTCCCTATAGAAGGGGGCTATAACTGGTCTGAGCAGCATTCTGGTGGGTTGTATATTCTGGACCATTCTTGAGGAACCAGAAATGCTCAGGTCTGGGAAGTGCCTGCTCTGAGCATGCAGCCTGTCTCATATTGCCCGTGTGCATCCTATTGCCAAAACCAGTGGTACTGCTGTTGACCACATCCAACCAAATTTATCAGAGCCACAGAAATGTCAAACATAAGCTGCTACAAGTTTTGATGAATTTACCTCATCTGGGGGGCAAAACCTACTGATGCTTTTGCTGAGGGAAAGCCTGTAAAATAAGCTAATCATCTTTAATAGAAGAAAACCCTCATGGGAGAACAGCAATGGAAGTGTCTGAATCAGCAAAAACCTTCAGAAGAAACATTAGCCCTCTTAAACACCAGAGGGTCCAGTGAAAAGACACAAGGCACCAGGCTGCATTAGTTCCATTACTGATAAGACTTTTTTCTTTCACATGAGTTTGGAATCACCTAATTGCCACCAGCTAACACTTTGTTCTCCACAACCTTGTTGTTTCCACACATTTTAGAAAGCTGAAGAAAAAGGGATGTCTCTTAAACTTTTTACATTCTCAGGAGTTGAATTCCTCTCTGCCTTACTCCTGAAAAGCTGAACTAGTGTTTCACATGAATCACAGACAGTGGAGAGATTGACGGCAGACACCAAGAGGAGACAAAATTAAACAATACTCACACAGAAAACTGTTTCTTCAGTGACCTTTTCTTATCACACTGAGAAAAAAGTGGACACTGTTATAATCATTGCTAGTGTATTTTTCCCAAATGTGCTGGCTAATCAGTAAGTTGAAGTGAATAGTTTTACTTACCAAGCATTGCCTCTTGCCTAACTTCATTAAAATTTATCTATCGCCATGTTGTGCAATCACCCACTTTGATTAGATCCTCCTGGAATTCCTCTCCATTCTTAATCATTTTGTGTAACTTTAATAACTCTATATCCTCAGCAAATTCACCACGTTGCATCCTGCTTCCTCCTCAAGATTATAACTAAAGTTATTGAGTTGCAGAGATATCGAGGCCACCTACCTGTTCAGCTTGGCAATAAAGCTATTTAGTCTTCCTTATCACTTCTTTTCTCTTTCTGAAACCTCTTGCATTTTCCTATATAATTAGAAACATCTGTTAATATTCTCATAGGAGTGCCTTTCCCAATAGACTTAAGTAAAACTAAATAAATGTGTGACTCACTAACTTTGTGCCTTCGTAGACCTCTGCTAGGTTTATTGCAGATAATGTACTCGTGACAGAAAATTTGCCGCTAGTTCTCTGTTTATGTTTAACCATCTGAGTTATTTGTATCTTCAATGATTTTTTTTATGTTTAGATGACTGTATTTTACAGCTCAGAGTGAGAAAAAACATGCTGCAAAACAGAGAGCATATTCCTGTATGTACCTTGCAGTAGAAATATTAACAAGACTAAACTACAGTGTTTGTCATCTTCACCATTATTTCTGTAAATGAATGGGGCATATGTATGCATTGCTGAAAATCCAATTAGGAGAAGTCCTAGATACTCTTGTGTACAATACTGTCTTTATGTCTTTGCTCTTTTCAAATAGTTTGTTACCTAGAATTTATTTAGTTGTTTCCTTTGTGTCATGATTACGGAATATTAGGAGAGTGTGCATTCACGCTAATAGCATTCACGCTAATAGCATTCACGCTATTAAAGGAAACTGAACCAAAGCTATCCGAGGATACCCAACATTGGCTAGCTAAGATTTTGTCTCCACATATGTGTTATTTTAGAAGATGTACTGGTAGTTTAGAATTAGGAAGTCAAATTATTTTTCTTCTCCTGTAGCAATTATATTCATTTTAGGTGGAAGAGCTGTAGAAGCATGGATGGACTAATTGCCAGCTGCATGAAAGGCAGATTAATAGAGGTAATTTTGTCCTGTGCTGATATTTAGAGATGTTGGTGTGACCTGTTCTGCTGTGGGTGCGTTTGCATTGTGTCATGAAGGTCATCAAAGGCACATTTTGCATCTCCAAAATGAAAAAGAAAATAATCTTGGCATCCTAAAGATGAAGCTGTCAGAGCAGTGGTTCACCAGTTGTTCCACAGCAGAAAGAAATCTTCAAATCCAAATCTACGAGAATTCAGAAAGCTGCTTTAGGATAAGCTTCTGTATTTTCTTAGTCCTGTGGATCTCATCTGCTAGAAATAAGTGGCCGGTGAACTGAGTCACCCTGCTACCTAGGATGTGTGGTGTTTGTGAGTGAAGTGCTCAGACAGAAGGAAACATCCTGTCCCCTAGCAATCCTTTAAAATGTCATAACTCAGAAGGATTAATTTGGAGAAAGCACTGCCTCTCAACTCCTGCTTGATTTTCCTCAAAAGCCACAAGAGTATAAAACTTAACAATGGTTCCAACTACTTCTTTAGCAGGTTGGGATTTTTGCTGTTACATGTGCAAGCGAGCACTGCATTATAATCTTTCTACCTGTATGTTCATCTCTGAGGAAATTGCCTCTTGAAATTTGTTTACAGGACTTTTTTTGAGATGCAGCCACAAATGATTCCATGCTGGCTTGGGAATTTGCCACTTAAGTGCAGTTCATGCTCACAGCAGCTCAAAGAGCTACTATTTAAATGTAATGGCAAATAATGTCTTAACAATCATAACAAAGAATCACAGGCTGAAATATTGCTACCTGCCTTCCTTGTAGACGAAGCATTTTGCACCTGCAAAAGAAAGAGTAAGAAAAAAGAAAGCAAAAGAAGCATTTTGCACCTGCAAAAGAAAGAGTGTTTGTAATAGCCTGTCTGTAAAAGCAAATAGAGGGCAAGCTTGTGTTTATTGATCAGAACTTGTTTGTAATATTTGAATGTAGAAGGACACACACATTTAAAAAAAAACCCAAACAAACAAAAAACAAACTATAAATTTGGCTTAAGGTAGTACTGGTGTCCCAGCCTTCTCTGTGCAGTGTTTTGTGAGGTAGATTGCAACACAGTTTTAACATTGCCCTGATGTCCTAATAGATTAAAAGTAATTTTTCTTTTCTGACTGGAGCAAGTTCTAATTGACTGATTATGATAAATTATGGCATCCTTTGGAATGGTTTATCAGTACTGTCAGGATTTGTTTAAATTAAATCTGCAACAATTCTACCTGTTCCCATACCAGGAGCTGAATGCATCTTAGAAATTACAATAACTGAACAAACAAATTTAAGCACTTACCAAGCCATGCTTGTAATACCAATAAGATCAAGCTGTTGAAAAATGAGCAGGAAACATGTATGGACTTCCACACTAGAATTTCACAGTGCTTGAGAAAGCTGGACACTGAAATTACTGCTTTATGTTAGTATTTCTGATCCTAAGACCGACGCACGTCTTGTTTTTTGAATTGCTCAGTTGTTAATCTAAGAGAAACTCTAGTGTTGCTTTCCACTCAGCAGCTCTAAGCAGAGCATCTCTTTTTCAAGAGACATGTGTGCATTTATCAAAAAATTAGCTGCCAAGCACCTATTATGATAAAAAAAACCAACCTCCCCAGTAACTCCTCCAGTATAGTCGCAAATAGAAAGAGTAGGAGCATAGTGTTGTCCCATGGGTTTGTTCTACAGTGTATGCTGGGGAGCAACAGTGTCTGCATCTGCTTGTATATTAGGGTCCAAGCTGGTGTGTTGTTCAGATCTTTTTGGCTTCTGCACTCCTGATCCTTCATTGTTGTCTTTGGCACATCTCCCATTAGTACCTAAGCCGTGGTGCTTCTGGGACATCTGGTGATTTATTTGGTTTTGTTCTTAGACGGTCCTTCTTCCCAACATGTTCACTCTTGTCAGTCCTCAGCCTTACTCTCTTTTATTGATTTTTTTAAGTCATTGTCATGCTGTCACCTTTAGACTTTCACTTGGGAACTATGCTCAGAACAGCTTTTTTAAAACTGAATGGGACTTGTTTATTCATAGGAGTAGAGAAATTGCAGAGAAAGGAGTTAAGGCCCATTGTCCTTACCAGACAAATCCAGTTTAACACTGGTTTTCCCACCAGCTGAACCAGCACGGACTCTCTGCCTGTTGCATCTCCCCAAAAAGGACCCTGTCTTTTGGAAAGCAGGCAGGCGTGAGCACCTTCTGCAGCTGGAGGATGGGACTGTGTGCATTTGATGAGCACTGTGGAAGGTGGAGATGGAGCAATGTGTCTCCCGTCATCTGGGCATAGAGCTCTTCCTGCAGTTTCAGCTCTGAGCACATCACAGTAACCAGACAAGTGGAAGTACCTCTGTTACATATATAGATACAAAAGAAAGAAAGAAACAGATGTCCCTGAGGCCTCCATGTTTGGGAGCTGTAAATCTCAGAAGTCTTATTTTAAATGTCAGTAGGCTTATGTTCTGTCTATAATAACCTGAAGGTAAGATTTACTTCAATTTCCTTAATGTCTTGTGAGGCAAGCAACTAATTACCATCGTGTCTTTGATTATTTTTTTTTAAATCCATTGATGAATTCTGCACGGTGTTTTCCACTAATTTTTCTCTTGTTATCTGATCATCCCTTTTGCCCATCCATGCCTCCTTTGTGCACTCGCTTGCAGAAGCGATTCTACCATAATACTTTTAATTATTCTTGGTATTGTAGGACTCCATCTGATTATTCTGAATCTTTCATGCTTTCAGTTACAAATCAACATTATTGTTATGAGTATCAGCTGGTATTCTGTATATTCAACTGCAAGCATTAATAGGAAGGTATAATCAGGCTCTCTTCAAAAGTGGTTGTAGATAAACTCTCGATAAAGCAAGGTATGGCAAAAAGACCTCTTTCCTTCCTGACATTAGCTGTTGAAAGAAAACTAGAAGAGGTTTAATTTCCTTGTAGTTGTCATAGTGGGAAACCATCAGAAACTTTGTAATCTTAACCTGAATAGTTTGCATGTCTTGGTTTATTTAGGTAGGCTGTGTTACACTTACTATTGGAACGAGATGAAGTAACTTTTGTACTAAGAGAAGGAGGAAAAAGATGCTGCGGCTTGTACACATAATGGTCTAGCTAGAGTGTTTAGATCTGGATACATCTGTCTTCATAAAGATGGAGCAGTTCATGGTCCCAGAAGCTCTAATGCCTGGACTGTTGTTTTTAAAGACCAGGAGCTGAAGAGTTCTCAAATCTGCCAAGCAATCAAAGATTGCTTTGCAAGATGTTTAGTAGCTCAGGATGGGTAAAAAAGAAGCAGAGAAGCAAAATAAAGTTCAGCCTCGACTCTTCTTCCACCTCCTCCTAGATATAGTTTGCACCTATTAAAGAACTCTGCATGGTGTATTTCAGTTGATGAATAACTAATGCATTATTTTTGAAAGGCCGCCATGTCCACTGCAATTATTTTCATTTATATTCTTTTTCCGAAGGGATTAATTTCCAAAAATTCTTGCAGTTCTTTCGTGCTTCCTGTGGTGATTGTAGGAAACCACAGGAGTGCTATAACCATGAGCCTAACTTCAGAGCTCAAGACGTTGAGCAGCTAATACTTATGCAGAAACTATGCTGATAGTTTTCATTCGAAGTGTATTCATTCTACATATAGGTCACAATATTAAGTAGAACTTCATAGAAGTTACCATATAATGCTCATCCATCTCATATCTCATTACTGTGCAGTATATGTAATCAGGAAAGTCCAAGGTCAAGTTTGTGATGATGAGGCAGGTCTGAGCTCAAGGCAGGAGCACACATCCATGAGTAAAGGTTGGGATTGTGTTTGGAAACCACAGCCTGGTCCAGACCCAGCTCAGTGGTCACCAGGCAAGCCCGTAGTGATAAGGCAGGTCTGGGTCAAGCCCTAAGTTAACTTTTTGGCCAGAGTCTTGGTCTGAATCAGACGGGTCCATGACCAGTGATGGGCATGACTGTGGTGCAACAGCTCAGGTGAGGACTGAGGGCAAGAACCTCAGCCTGAAAGCAACTCCCAAGAAGAGGAGGGCAGCCGTTGCACAAGCTTCCTTCAATCCTTTCTTCATAGCAGCTCTCATGAGCTGTAAATCCAGAGGAACAGATTAAAAAAAAGTTAGGACTGTGAATTTGCAGTATATCAGAGCATTGAACTAAATGTTTGTAGTTGAATGATGTGAAAACAAAATCAAAGGACATGAGGAAAATATGAGAAAAAATGAACCAAGTATTGTGTAAGGACAGCAGAAAGACGTATGTAATCTCTAAAGGATATAAGAAAAATAAAAGTGGCAGTGAGAGGAGATAAAATATATCCAAGACTGACATAAATACTGCTAGGTAGCTGTCTATGAAGGAGGTGGTGAAAGTCTGTGGCTTAAAGCGTTTTTTAAATGACCTCACCAAAGCTTTCTAACTCTTTTAAGAAGGAGCCCATGACTGATTATAGCCTCTCACCATTTGCTCCTTTGTTAGAGCTCCGGACAATGATTTCTGATTTCCTGTCAGACAACTCAAAACATTTTTTTAGCATTCAAGCACTGTGAGAAGGATCCTTATGAAATATTGCTGAGAGCTGAAAAATGTTTCCGCTGTGTAGAGCCTCCTATCAGTCTCCAGAGTCAGTAGCTAACAGAAGCTAACTGAAGGCAGGGACCAGTCTTCTATCTGCTATTTGAGAACATCTGTGAATGGATATTTTTATCTCTTCCTCTCCCAGTTACATTGAATTTAGTAACATCATTTTTTGTGTTTTGTTATACTTACAGCCATAAATTCCAAAGATAAGACAGTGACAATAGGAAGTCTTCCTTAGTTAAATGAGCCTACAGTTGTATGGATAAGTGCTATTCATAAGTTTCAGATTGGCATAAAGAGACCCTGCAAGTAAATCCAACTTGCAAGTCATGTAGAGGAGTCACTGAGTGAAGGTAATTTACGTGTTATTATTATTATTGTTATTATTACTCTCATGTCTCAAAGGCAAGTATTGGTGCATTATTAAGCAGCACCACAGTCCTGTAAAACTGTCTTAATAAAAGATGTAGTCTGGTGGCAATGTGCTGGTAGGACAAATGTTTTCAGTTCAACTCTTCCATTTTTCCCTTATTCATTGTTGGCATCAGTATTAGCTAATTTTAAACTTACCTTTTACATCTGACCATAAATCAAAGAGATATCACAACCTTCTTTCTGCTAGTGCAGAAGGACTTTTTACTGCCTGATGGGGCTTCTTGTGACAAGGTGGGAACACTGAGATGCGCTGGGTAGAAAATACATAGGGAATCAAGGCACCTGGTGGCTCATTCTGTAGAGAAGTAAAAATAAACTTTCTGTACTCCAGCTTCTCATCTATAAATTGAAATTAACAGTTTATCTTTGCTTTGTCAAGGATGCTTTCAATGAATAAACATGAGTGTTTCGATGAGAATGTCTTGAACTGTGACTGCACAGGAAGGATACTTCACTTGTTCTCACAGTATTGTCCAGGGAGGCTGTTCTCGCTTCTGACTGTGAATGATTGCTGTGCTCCTTGGGAGATAAAAATCTCTCACATCTGACTGATCTTTCTGCTGTGGTGGAGACAAGACAGACACCCAGTTTTCTCATCTTGAGCTCCAGCTTCTGTATAAAGCAAAGAAAAAAAAAACAAACCTCCCCACATTGAAACTACATAGTTCAAAGTCAGGTCAAAGAATAAAACTGCACTGATTGCATTGGATGAGACATCCTGCTAGCAAAAAATGAAGTTCAAATGTCTATGATGACCATTTTCATCTGTCTGACACAGTTGATGCTGTTGATCCAGGATCTTTTTCACAGAATCACAGAAAGTCAGGGGTTGGAAGGGACCTCAAAAGATCATCTAGTCCAACCCCCCTGCCAGAGCAGGATCACCCACAGTAGGTCACACAGGAACGCGTCCAGGCAGTTTTTGAATATCTCCAGAGAAGGAGACTCCACAACCTCCCTGGGCAGCCTGTTCCAATGCTCTGTCACCCTCACAGTGAAAAAGTTTTTCCTAATATTTTTGTGGAACCTCCGATGTTCCAGCTTGCACCCATTGTCCCTTGTCCTGTCATTGGACATCCCTGAGAAGAGCCTGACTCCATCCTCCTGACACTCCCCTTTGACGTATTTATAAACAGGAATGAGGTCACCCCTCAGCCTCCTCTTCTCCGAGCTAAAGAGACCCAGCTCCTTCAGCCTTTCCTCATCAGGGAGATGTTCCACTCCCTTCATCATCTTTGCGGCTCTGTGCTGAACTCTCTCAAGCAGTTCCCTGTCCTTCTTGAGCTGAGGGGCCCAGAACTGGACACAATATTCCAGATATGGCCTCACCAGGGCAGAGTAAAGAAGGAGGAGGACCCCTCTCAACCTACTAGCTACTCACCTTCTAATACACCCCAGGATGCCATTGGCCTTCTTGGCCACGAGGGCACATTGCTGGCTCATGGTCACCCTGCTGTCCACCAGAACCCCCAGGTCCCTTTCCCTTATGCTGCTCTCCAACGGGTCAGTCCCCAACCTATACTGGTACATGGTACATGGTATATATATTCGTACTGCTATGTTTTTATTGACAAAACTGCAAACTTGAGTGGAAATCTGCAGATTTATGAGAGGTTCTTCTCACTTTCAGAGATTCTACCAGAGGTGACATTAGGCAACTGTGCACTCATACTTGCAGAGCTTTTCTATGAGTTACTTTAGGCATCTGACTTGTCACTTCACCCCTGCTGTGTATTTTGCCTCTGCAACTGTTATTTTTCTGTGCAAGTGAATAGGCTAAGCAGTAGGTATTCCTAATAAAATCAGATTTAGGAAAACTTCCATCTTCCTCCAGGATGAGACTCTATGGTTATGTGCTTATAAGGTATAGTGAGTTAGGAAAATTTGAACCCTGAAAGCTTTAAATGTTTATTCAGCCTTAATAATTTCTCCATATCCTTGGTGATTCAACTCAGACTGTCATTGACAGAGAGACATTCTTACTAGCAGTTTTTTAAAACTACTCTGTGAGGAAGCCAGGCAGGCTGGATGATATATCACAGTATATGTAACACATTGCTTTCCCTTTTCATGGGAGAATTTACTGTTCAGAGTGATGCTTCATGAGGTTTTTTGGTCAAGAAAGAAAATGCTGATAATATACTACAGTGAATGAAAGGATGATGCAGCATTTGAACGTGCTTAAGCAATGATTACTTCATCTTAAAAGCAAACACTTTCAAAGACTCAATAACATCACATAGACTGTGACAATTAGCTCTTAAATGCATGGGGCTCATGAGCTGTTCAGGTGGGATTGTTATGGCCCAGGCCCTGGTGTTTGGTCAATGGCAATGAGCCTCTCTGGCTGTAGATTTAGTGAGCTGCAGGGTTCTGGGAGTTTGACACAATTTTAAGTAAAAAAGAGGCAGAGATTGATTCCTGTCTCAGAAGTGTGTGGATTGGCAACAGTACTGAGGACTAGCTCACTCCATAGCAGGTCTTTATTGGAGACAATTCATTGGAACAGCCAGAAAACAGAGTTAGTAATTGAGCTAATCATGAAGGACAATCAGGGACACAGTGCTTCAGATTAGTCCTTGGTACTCTTTATTTCACTTTATAAAGACACTGCTTACGTATGGCCTCTAGACCAGATCCATGCCATGGTGAAGTGAGAGGACCTGTAGGAAAACACTGCTACCTCACTGTCCTTTGGAGACCTCCAGTCCTGCATACTACTCTACCAAATCCTTGTGCAAGACAACAATATGCAGAGGAACAGAACAAAAGTAACCCCTATCTATATCAGAATGCACTGTAATTGGAGGGTGTCTCTTCTAACCAGGTCAAATAGATGCTACAGACAGCAAGCTGGGGATAGTCAAGAAAATTGTTCAGCTGACCATATACACGTGCGTCTGAGACTGAGGTGGTTAGCCCACTAAACACCTCCACCTGTGGTGTCTGGTTGATGTCGCGGGTTAGGGCTGGGCTCACCACTAACGTGGACATATGCTCTCTAACCCCCTCTTTCCCCCCCAAACGAGAAGGAAAAGGGAATGAGGCAGAGAGACTTACGGATTAGAGAAATAAAACTAGAACAGCTTTAATGAAATAATGGAAATAATAGTGAAATGATAAAAATAAAGAACTATGTACAACTATATATATATTAGCTCGATACTGAACCTGACTCCCTCCCCTGATATCAATCCCCACTGATGCTGCAGAGCAGGAGGCACTGGGGAAACCCCAGGCTCAGCAGCGGCTTGACCTGGATACAGGTAGCCGGAGTCGGGAACTCAGGATCCAGATCAAAAGCAGGAGGTCAGATGGAGTCCTCCCTGGACACCGACCATTGCAGAAAAAGGTCAAAACCCTCATGATCACACAATTTATACTAAATATGACGTATATGGGATGGAATACTCTCGTTGATCACCTGTCCTGTCTATTACTCTCCGGAGGTGCAACCTTTTACTTCCTTGTGACCCCTCTCACTACCCGGCACCCCCAGCGTGGCACACAAGAGCCAGCAGTGGCCTTGGTCACTACAGGAATAAGTATCAGCAAGAGCCTTTCTGCACCCCAGTCCCAGGCAGTAACTGTAAACATCAGGTGTTATCACTGCTGGTAGCACACACTGTCTGCAAAAACATGCTGCTAACTTCAGAGAGTACAGCTTTTTAGAAGAGACTAAACTGGAAAGTAAAAATCACTAACAGAACTGGGTTTTTAGCTAAACCCAGGACAGTGTTGATGATATACTGGGAGCATATGCAGCTCACACAGAGACGCTTGCGTTGCCATCCCTATGTGTAAGGGTCTCATCTGTAGCTGAATCCCACCCTTCCCTATCTTGCGGAATAAATCTTCAATATTGGGTCACATCTACTTCTGAGTTCACTTCCAGTTAACGGTCAAGGCCATTGGGATTTTGCTAAAGAAGGTCATGCTACTTGCTTGTGATTCCAGCTGTATAATGATCAGATGTGTGGCTGTCACACAGATTGATATGCTCAATCTAGCTGGATAATCATCACCTCGGCACTGCTATTAGATTAAATCTCTCTTGGACATGCAGATCAGCCACAGCTCCCAGCTGCAGCACAGACATATATCCATCCACAAGAGCCTGAGGGGTGAATGCAGGGGCTTAACTGGAGTATTATTGAAATGAGCTCTCCTCCATCAAGCCACTTTCATATTTAGTGTTACAGCTTTTGTTCTCAGGCACTGGTCTGCTGGAGAGGGTCTGCGCTGGGGAGCTGGCAGCCACTGCTGCTGTCACTGCGCTTGCTGTCATTGTAGCATTTGTTATTTTTGAGGGAAATCTGGGCGCACACGTCTTTCTTTTCCTTGTTTTGTTCCCCAGTAGTCACTTTATTGTCTCCATTTTTGGAAGATGAACTTCACTGAGTCCAGATGTTTTCCTGCATCCTTTTAATCACGGGAGAAGGACGCACCATTTACTTTGCATAACGTGTTTTGGTTTTCCCATGCACCATGTTGGGATACGTGCTTCTCTTGCACTTTCTTTACCTCTGGGATTACTGGAAACCAATTTACTGACAACAAAAGGAGAAGATCCCAATTGTAGTTTGCGTATTTCTATCCTTGATAAATCCTCCACACCCTTTAAGCAGTAGCGTTCAGAAAAATCAGTGAGCTATCAAAAATAGAGCAGCAAGTAGTGCGCTCCATTTATTTTTGTCTCAGCTCTCTGTGTTGGATTAGGAAACATTAAGTATTTTAAACTGAGGAGACAAAAAATGAATTCTGGGCTTGATGCTAAATTCTGACTCTGCCAGCAAAAGATAAATCAAACCTGTATACTATTTGGTGATGCATAAATACTTGATTGTTTAAAAATGTATAATTTGACATTGTTTTGGACTCCCTTGCTATTAAATTAACTCAGCCTTGAGGAAATAATTTAATAGCTACTTCAAGCAGATAATCCAAAATAAAGTTTCCAGTGCATGATCCAAGTCACTCACAAACCTGTTCCTGTTCTCTTTCACATCAGTAAAATGTTAAATGTATTTGAGACTGTTTTCTATTTTCTTTTCAAGTAAATGAATTATTGAACATTTTATGACATCTTAAAAAGTGGACATCTTAAAAGGTATTATTTAAAAAATAGAACATCTTGGGGACTACATGATATCTATCTGTGGCCCTCAAACATGTCCATTAAAGCTGATTCCTGTTGATGTTTATTAATTTCTGTGTTTTTCTCTAGACCGTACTCTGGTTATGAGCTGCTATGGTGCAGACTGTTCGTGCCTTCGTGCTGTTCTTCTGGCACACATTGCAGGCACTGTACAGTGTCATCAGGGTTGAAATCTGCCTACATCTTCCACATGGAAAGAACTAAAATTTAAGTAAATTATATTAATGAGCAGCTCTATAGAATGCAGGCTTCATTCATTTAATTGCTTGTATGGACTAACTGCCATTGTAATTCCTCACTGCTTAAATGAAAACATTTATTTATTCTCAAAAATATTGTCAGCTCCAACACAGCAAAGTACTGACAATAATAACACTAAGTGCAGCGATAACTTGCAGCCAACATGTAATCTGTGCTTGATGTGTGTATAATTGATAAAAATTGCTTCCAGTTGGTAACAATAAAAGAATACACCATGCTCCATATATCTGTCATGATAGCTTTGTACTGGCTTTTGATGATCTTTGGAAGCATTGTAATAAGACAGAAGGTCAGCACACTTCGTTCCTTTTAAATGAGTTTCCATATGGTCTTTAGCGTGTAATATGAGAGGTGAAAGCACTCCAGGCTTTCTGAGGAAGCGTCGTTTAGGTTAAGCTAATATTAGCATGTAGGGGCTGTTGTGATCCTACAGTCCTGTATGAAGAAGGTTATCAGCACCCACTCAAATGATTCTTGTTGGAACAAATCTTCTCTGTCAGAAAAAAAATAATCATGAATTAAAGATGAAAAAGCCTGGATGAGTGAGCATGCGTGTGGTGTCAGAGTGCTCTGTCTTACTGGCAAGAAGAAAACAAGAGGAATCGAGGGATCAGGGTCTTTTACAAAGGTGGGTAGAAAAACATCCCTGAGGGAGTCATTTAGGCACAGTAAGCAAGGGATAGGATTTATATTCCCATCTCCTCTTCAAGGCTCTGTATCCCAAGCAAACAGCAGCTCTGACCTCCCTTCCTGCACACAACTTTTTGATGGGAGCAGGATGAGGTGTAGCCACCTTCTAGGGGCACGGTGCTGATTGCTGTCTTTGACAGCCGGGAAAAGTTATTCCTCTCACTTCCATACTGACTAAGACAGGGCGGTGTTTTTCCATGCGTTTCATGGGACAGGAGTGCTGTTGGGTGTCCAGGAGGATCAAGTTCTATGTTCTGGTGCTTCCTTTTAAAGGGGTTCATTTGTCTCTTTGGTAAGACGACAGGGCCTGTGGCCACAGGAAATGCCAGTTCCCAGAACCACAGTAAACTGGTGATACAATATCACTGAGGCAAGCGCTGCTTTATCGGGAGAAAGTGGGATTGGTATAGGAATTGGATTATTAGTGGGGAACTGGCCAGAGGAAAGACAAGATGAGGTGCTACTGAAAAAGGAATTGTTAGGTTAAGATGAAGACATTAATAGAGTTCCTTAAAAACAGATTCGAGGGCTAATCTTATTTCTGACCTTGGTGGGAGTGCGCTAATGAAATTTGCTGACAATCTCAAGTGTGAAAGTTACATCAATAAAGAAGAGATTTGGTTATCATATAGAGTCAGATGACCTTGAAATCTCTAGTAACAGAAGTGGGATGAAATTCGATTGTACAAAAATACAAGCTCCTGCACTCAGAAACTAATAAGAGGCTTTTTTTACTACAAGCTAAGAGGTCATCAGCTGAAAAAAACCTCAACGGGAAGATCCGTTTCTATTTGCTACCCTGTGACCATTAACATTATCAAAGATCTGTGGCCCTGAAAATATCAGAAACATCTGCAGAAAGTAGAAGAGACAGTTTCAGCAGGGAGTATGAATTCCCACTCACAAGACTTTGGCGAGAATTCCTTTAGAACTGTATCTTAATCAAAAGAGATTATCTCCAGGCAGGATGCAGACAGAAAGTGATGGAACAGTTACAGCTGAGCATGTGAGCTGGAGGCTGGAGAGAGGTGGCCACCAGTCCTCTCGGGGCTTGCTTTTCTTTCCTCTGGCTTCCAGCATGAACGTGTGCTTATCCTGGTTTGAGCTAAACAGAACCAATTCTGTTCAGTGACTTCTCAGCTCAGTCTCTTCTAAAAGGCTGCACTTTCTGAAGTTCGCAGCATGTTTTTGCAGACAGTGTGTGCTACCAGCAGTGATAACACCTGATGTTTACAGTTACTGCCTGGGACTGGGATGCAGAAAGGCTCTTGCTGATACTTATTCCTGTAGTGACCAAGGCCACTGCTGGCTCTTGTGTGCCACGCTGGGGGTGCCGGGTAGTGAAAGGGGTCACAAGGAAGTAAAAGGCTACACCTCCGTTCAGTTGCAGACAGGACAGGTGACCAATGAGAATATTCCATTCCATATACATCATATTCAGTATAAAACTGAGGCATCACAAGGGTTTACATCTCTTTTGGCTCTTCTTCAATGGCCAACTTCCAGGGGGTACTCCGTCCGATCTTCTGCCTTTGATCCCAACCTTGAGTTTCCGAATCCAGCTCCCTGTATCCAGCTTCCCACCACTGCTGAGCCTGGGGCTGCCCCCGTGCCACCTGCTCTGCAGCACCAGTGGGGATTGGTATTGCAGCAAGAGAGTTGGGTTCGATATCGGTTTTGTATATATGTATTCACTATTTTTATTATTACCTTACTCATTAAAGCTGTTTTAATTTCCTTTTTTTTTTTTTTTCCCCTGATCCTGAAGTCTCTCTGCCTCATTCCCTTTTCCTTCCTATTTGGGGAGGGAGAGGGAGTTAGAGAGCATTTGTTAGCGTTTGGTGGCTGGCACCGCTCTAACCCATGACAGTGCTTCACCTCGAAGATATAGGAAGAGGGTTACTAAAGTGATCAGGGGAATGAAAAGCTTGATGTGTAAGACGAGACTTCAAAGATTCGACTTCTTTAATGTTACAGAGTGCTGTGTGTAAGCATTGTGATGTGGGGATACGAATGAGGAAGAAGAGTAACTGTAACAAAAGAACCATGCTGGCAGGAAAATATCTGGGTACATATGGCTATAAAGAAGTTTAGACCTGAAATTTTAATAAATTTAGGCATCAGAAGGTTATTAATATAGGAGGAGAGAGGCTCAGGAAGAACTTCTGTGCAGAAGTAGTTAAAAAATCTCCACAGCTTTTAAGATGGGGTTGTTCAACCTGTGAACAGGAGTGTGTGATGCAGTTGCTGCTCGTATCAGGACAGTGAATTTCAGTACACAGATTCTCCACTCAGTCCCTGTATTCTGCTGTATGTTCTGCTAAGGTATGAGGCACATAGTCAAGCCAGAATATTTTTAAGCATTGTAGGAACATCTCAGCAGCAGTGAGTGAACCGATTCTCTTGCATTGACTTTTACACATATGTAATAGCCAAGATTATTTCATCAATGCTTTCGTTCATCTCAACTTGCTGAAGTATAATGGAAGCTACCTACACTTACGCAATTTTTTTTTCAGAATTACAAATGTGTCATCATAATTGTAACTGCATTCTCTGTCTTTTTTTTTTGTACTGAGTAGAAATTGTAGCACATTCATAACATTTTTTTAAGATGCTGCTGCGTATGTCCAACTTGTGTGTTAAGATGGCAGAAAAACACTGCTGGTTTTTTGTTTTTTTTTTTTTTTAAATCTGAAAATAACTGTAGTTTCACATTTTCAAAGAAAAGAAAGAATTATTTTTGACAGAAGTTTTCAGCCTTTTCCTTTTAGGCATTTGACTTTTGGATTCCTTGTATTTTTTCTTCATTACTATTATTTTCACTGAAAGAGTAGATAAAAGACAAAAAAGAGAGAAACAGAAGGAGGAACAAAACTGAAAAGATTGGTGCAATAACTGTAATAATAAAAGTTGTGTTGTGCAGAAAAATGAGGAGGAGAAAGGCAGAAAAAAAGCCATTCCTTATAATGAAATATTTCTGTCAGTTTGATAAGAACAGGGTTCTTCAGCCTAAGGAAGAAAAACCTGGTCAGATATAGTAAGCCTTCAAATCATAAAAAGGTTTTGCAAAAAGTAATAGTCTGTTCTGAATGCCCAGAGTGGATAAAACAAGTGGTAATGGGTGAAAATTGCAGAATCACTCGAGTGAGACATTCGAAATCCTCTTTCTAAATAACAGATGTGGAAAGCAGGGGAGGTCGTGTGGGAGGTTGTGGAAGCATCGTTGTCTGAGGGAGGTCCTGAGGAGTGATGCAGCTGCAGACGATTCTGTCTTTGCACAGAGAGAAGGACCAGATGACCTTGCCAGATCATTCCTGTTTCCATTTTATGGTTATTCTTTTTGCAAATATAACGGTATTTTTTAAAAGAATTTTAACTTGTCTTTGAATTTATTGATGTACTATATCTAACCACAGGGAATCAAGGCACTTCAGAAAGATCAGCCTTGATCATTCAGTCATTAATCTATGTGTTTGACTTTGCTATAGCAGGGCTAGTCCTAATAACAAAATAAAGCACATAACTTAGGTTTTCCAGACTTAAGAACATATTTGGCATGATATGTAAAGGCTTGGGGATTCTTCTGTGTAAACACTGACCTTGCCACTACAGCCACTGAATGCTTAGCACTAGTACTGAGTCTCAGATCCCTGTTATTAAACAGTCCCTAGAGGCATTGGGGAGGGATACAAGAGGTATTAAAATATTTCATTTGCTTACAATGGTGTATTTAGATTTAGGCATATCAAAGCCAGAAGGGTATATTTCTATTTTATGCATGTTACCGTGTGACAGTGTTTAACACCATCCAGTCATGTAGGTCCTTTACAGAGAGGCAAAAGATCTGAGCATCTGAAGAATTTGTGGAGTGAAGAAGTTTGGGGAGTGTTAGCATGCAGCTTCTGAGATACTTAATTGAGAACTCTGAAATAGTAATGCATAGCCATAGCATAATGCTTTCATTCATCTTGAGGGATTGGTTCTATGCCACGAGTGAATCTCATGTTATTTCAATAGTTTTACTTCCCGGAGCTTTAATTTCTGACACCATCGCTCCAATCAAACAGTATCTTAATCCTTTAATCAATCCAGTAAAGCCAATAGGTAAAGTATTTCATCATCTGAGCAAAGATAAAAGGATCTGGTCCATCGAAGTGACATCCCAGTCTGCTGTGATTAACAATACAGTATTTTTCTTTCATAGAATCATAGAATCATTCAGGTTGGGAAAGACCGTTGGGACCATCAAGTCCAACCATCGAATTGTAGAATCATAGAGCTATAGAATCATAGAGTAGTTCGGGTTGGAAGGAACCTTTAGAGGTCTAGTCCAGCCCCCTGCGATGAACAGGGAGATCTCTAACTAGATCAGGTTGCTCAGAGCCCTGTCCAACCTGAACTTGAATGTTTCCAGGGGTGAGTCTTCTATGACCTCTCTTGGCAACCCGTTCCGGCATTTCATCACCCCTGTTGTAAGAAATGTCTTCCTTATATTCAGTCTAAATCTACCATCTTTTAGTTTAAAATGATTGCCCCTTGTCCTGTTGCAACAGGCCTTGCTAAAAAGATTGCCCCCATCTTTCTTGTAGGTTTCTTACAGTACTAGAAGGCTTCCATAAGGTCTCCCTGGAGGCTGAACAATGCTGACACTCTCAGCCTTTTTTCATAGGAGGGTTGCTCCAGCCCTCTGATCATTTTTGTGGCCTTCCTCTGGACCTGCTCTAACAAGTCCATGTCTTTGCCATACTGAGGACTCCAGAGCTGAGAACAGCACTGCAGGTGGGGTCTCACCAGAGCAGAGCAGAAGGTCAGAATTATCTCACTTGACCTGCTGGGCACTCTTCTTTTGATGCAGCCCAGGATGCGATTGGCTTTCTGGGCTGTGAATGCACATTGCTGGCTCATGTCCCGCTTTTAATCCACCAACACCCCCAAGTCCTTCTCTGCAAAGCTGCTCACAGTTCCTTCATCCGCCAGCCTGTATTGTTACCCGGGATTGCCCTGACTCAGGAGCAGAACCTTTCGCTTGGCATTGTTGAACCTCATGAGGTTCACACATGCCCACTTCTCACCACTCAGCTTGGTGCCATCTACAAATTTGCAGTGTTGCACTCAACTTGGACATGATTTCACTGTTTATGTAATTGATTAATATTTTAAGCAGCAGTGATCCTAATATGGTCCCCTGAGGTACACCACTTGCCACCAATGGAGCTGTTGACACTACCCTCTCTATGTGACCGTCCCACCAGTTCCTTATCCACTGAACAGTCCACCCATTAAATCCATATTTTTCCAATTTAGGAAAAAGGATATTATGGGAGATTGTGTAAAATATCTCAAGGTATTTCAAGTTGCAACAGGGCAAGTTTAGGCTGGACATTAGGAAGAAATTCTTCACGGAAAGA